>NC_056728.1:1887396754-1887416754 GCF_019279795.1 Protopterus annectens | reverse complement strand
TCCAGCAAAAATCCACTCTATATCATGAAGAGTTAATTGATTAATAGCCTACAAGTGGATCACAGCACTCATTTAAAATTACACTTTACAGTTGCATTGTTTTGCTAACAAGACCAAAATGAACCTAAAAACCTCAAGACTTTACAAACATCATGACACAATAGAAATTATTACTTTTGCTAAGAATAAATGTAAATATATGTGTATATATAATAAAAAATAAAAACAATAATAATAATACTAACACCCATCCCTAACCTAATTACTATGCAGTATTATGAAAACATAATCTATACAAAACAAGGTATATAAAGGCATAGTGTAAAAATTGTTTAAAAAATTGTTATAAAAAATTAATTCATGACTTCATTATTTCATATTAATACTTTGTCAATAAAATAAAATAAATAACCAACCATCCAACCAAATAGCATGTAAAAATACCTGGGGAATTACCTTAAACATTTTTACCTAAGCAAGCTTTTTAATGAATTGACAATTTTTTTATACTATGCCTTTATATACCTTGTTTTGTATAGCTTATGTTTTCATAATACTGCATACTAATTAGGTTAGGGATGGGTGTTAGTAATATTATTATTGTTTTTATTTTTTATTATATATGCACATATATTAGTGTTAGTATTATTATTATTGTTTTTATTTTTTATTATATATGTACATATATTTACATTTATTCTTAGCAAAAGTAATCATTTCTATTGTGTCATGATGTTTGTAAAGTCTTGAGGTTTTTAGGTTCATTTTGGTCTTGTTAGCAAAACAATGCAACTATGAAGTGTAATTTTAAATGAGTGCTGTGATCCACTTGTAGGCAATTAATCAATTAACTCTTCATGATATAGAGTGGATTTTTGCTGGGCTGACTGTTTTTGTTCTTGCTCTACATCTGAAGAAGTTTGGATATTTCCCGAATGAAAAGTGCTTAATTTTATTTTGTTTTGGTATTAAAGTAAATAAGAACGGCTTTTTATATTTATTTATTTCTTCATTGAGCTGAGTGAAGTGTTGGTGCTTGTTCACAGTGTGTTCATTTCTGGGATTCTGCTAAATCTCTGGGATGATATCAGGAATGAAGTCACTAAATAATGATATACCATACCCCTGAACCTCTTAGTGCAAGACATCTGGACAAAGCCTGACATTCTTGGGGGACATAGGCCCAAAAATAGGGACATATTTTAAAAAATTATATTATAAACTGAAAAAGTTGCTGGAGTGACAGGGTGTGTTTTAACATAAAGTTTCTGAAGGAAATGAAGTTTGAAACATAAATAGATGCATTATTTAGTGACTTCAATCCTCAGATTATCCTAGTGATTTGCCCAAAACAAAAATTGTATGAGGAACAGATCAAACATGAGAGACAAACCTCTGGACATTCTGTGGAAAACTGAACAGTTGAGAGTTATGTCATATACATATCAGTATCAGACTTCAAATCATGCAGAAAATGCATGTCCCAACAAGCCCTGTTAACCTAGCAATTTTCTAACTGTGTAACAGCAATACTTACAATTTGTCCCTAATTCTTAAACTTTCTCCCCCATGTTGTTGGGCTTTCTTCACATTTCTTGTTCTAAGAGGTATTTTCACCTATCTTCTGTGATGCTGTAGCTCCCACACCTCCATAATGTCCTCCTCACAGCAAGGAAAAGGTACAAGGCCCACATGAATTTCTTAATTATAGCACTGTGTTGCCATGCCATTGACTAATGGAAAGACAGCACAACTGTTCTGGATGCAATTAGCAAGTGAGAGACATCAATTCATGCACAGGCCATCACCTGCTCAGGAACATTACCTACAAAAGGCAAGCTGCTGTCTATGCAAAACAGGTCTGAGCCTTTCTACGCAAAGTCAGACTGTGACTGCAGAAACCTACATGTTTGCATTACTTTGAAACAGAAAACTCTGCAGCAGTATAAGAGGTATGTAAACAATTAAGCATGTAATGGAAAGCAGAAGGAGGGATACAATAATGGGAAATAGGATGTTAAACAATAGGTCTCAACAAGACTTGCTCGACTGACATGTTGCTGTCCATCACCTATGGCCATCGCTGCTGACTCTGTCTGCAGTGACATAGAGCACAGCTCTGGCCCATGAGTCACCCCAGCAAAGGTCAGCTCCCATATGACTACTACTGGAGTGTCTGTTGTACAATACTGACTGTGGCACTGCCAGGCCCGCTACTTGGGATATTGTAAATATTCATATGTCACTTGTTGCTACTATGATACATATGCCTATCTTACAAATGTAAGAGACCTATATAGGGTATGTGCATAGTAAACAACTGGCATAAAAGTGTGCCTTGAACTGTATGTTATATATTGAGCTCATACCTTTCAACTGTCTGGAGTTTTGCAGACTGACCACATGTTTGCCTCATATTTGTAATCATTTTCTCATACAGTTGTGTTTTATCAGGCAAATCACTGGCAAATCAGTAAATACTGAAGTCATAACATAATAGGATACATTTTAATATAAGATGTCATATCCTTCAGACTATTCCAGAGAATGCAAAACCTACTTTGCTATCAACTGTCAAAGTGTGCTACAGCAATATTTCTAAAGTGTCTCTATTTTGGGACTTTGCCCCCCATTTATGTGTGCCTTTATCTAGATGTCTTGCTCTAACAGGTTGAGAGGTATGACTGAGCTGCAAGAGTGTGCCATACTGACAAAGAACAGAAATGTATATCAAGTGTTAGCTGTGCACATGTATATAGCAATAGTAGTAGCTGGAAGCCTCAAACATACAGACATGGGTTGCAAAATGTCAGGTAAATATGCTGTACTTGTTTTACAAATGTGTGATCTGAGTTTCAGTGCATCAAACAGGCATAAATGTCTATAGCAACAGGTTGTTGTATTGCCTTGAAACAGAAATACTTACTAGTTTGATTATAATTACTAGCTTGAAATTGAAAAAAAGTGTTTAACTGTGTCATGACTTTGTGTTCAACCCTACCAACCCTACACCAAACGTCTGTATGAGCACCTACATAGATGTATGGACTCAGCAATACCTGACTGGACAAAATCATCTCCCCAAGGTAGATTAAACCTCTGTGGTGGACAGCAGCAATACACAAACTCCATAATAGGTGGAAATATTGGCTGTACAGGATCAAGAAGGAGCAGATGTCAAATTGGAAGCAATCTCAGCTTTGTCTGAACAAGCAAATTAGGTCACAGGTGAATTACTCTAAGTCTAACTTTGAGTGCAAAATGGACACATCCACCAAGGCCAATCACAAGGCCTTCCACACATATGTCTGCTATCTCAGAGGCAACATGCAAATCCGCTCTGTACTAGTGGTCAATAACACCACATACAAATATTCCAGAGATCTAGTCAACCTGCTGCAGACAGGTAAGTGAAAACCTCACCCCTCTGTCCTCCATCAGTAAAGGAGGACATGCACAGCACCTGCCTCCCTCCCCTCATCATCACAAAGGAGGTCCGTAATGCCCTCTCAAGAGCAACAAACTGAAGTCTCCATGTGACTTGATAACTTCCCTGGCTGCATCCTACAATTACACACTGTAGTCAATCAAAGCCTGAGCACCAGTGTCATCCCATCTGCATGGAGGGCAGCCACTGTCAACCCTCTACACAAAGGTGGAGCATCACTAACCCAGTCAATCATTTGCACATCAGCCTAATTAGCCTGATCTGCAAGACCATGGAAGGCATTATCAAGGATCTTATAAACAGGGACATCGTCAACCTGAAAATGCTTGAGCCAACACAGTTGGGTATTGTCAAAGAGAGATCAGGTCAGTTAAACCTGGTCAACTTCTTTGAAGCGGTCAACAAACACATGGACGAGGGGAAGATGGTGCACACTGCCTACCTTCACCTAGCCAAAGCATCTGACAATAATCCCCAGTCGGCCATAATACATAAGCCTACACAGCTAGGCATCAACCTGTATGTTACCAGATGGGTAGCTAACTGGCTCAATGATAGTACCCACTCAGTCAAAGTATTGGAAGCCACCCCTAGTAGTAGACCCTTAAAGATCAGTGTACTACAAGGATCTGTCTGGGGGCCTCTACTGTTTGGGATATACTGTTCTGAGGTGCAAGACAAAACCAGTGGTCTGTAGCTGACCAGGTTTACAGGTGACTGTAAGCTGGCCACTGTCTTACATCCCCCTAGTGATGTGAGCATCCTCCAGGAGACTCTTATCCAAATTAATGACTGGTGCCAGCAGCATTGCCTCAAACTGAATGCCAGGGACTGCATCGTCCGCACTAGTTATGACAGTAATAACAATGTACTGAGCATGCAGTCAGGTGTGAGGCAACTTGTGCACCAAGGATGATAGCAATCTGACAGTTTTCCACCACGTTGGCACCATTGTACAGAAGGCTGTCTACATGGCCCACTTCACAAATAAAAGTATGTCATCCAGGAACCAGGAGGCCATATCACCCCTGTGCCCCTCCCTTATCAGACCCATTACCAAGTACAATGGCTCATTTGGCATGTACCTTGAAAACCACATGCAGAAGTCGCAGAGACCACAGACTTCATGACCAGGAAAATCCCAGGTCTGCAAGATCTATCCTGTACAGATAGGCTAAATGCCCTGTCGCTCTACTCAGTGTCATACAGACTGATCATAGGTGATGTCTGTCTGGCTAACAAGGCCATTCCCAAACCAGCCTTGCTGGAGTGTATGCATATCCATAAGACAAACCCCACTCGTGCAACCCACATGCAAGGCCCTCACATGGTCTGTGACATGAATAGTACTTGTTGGTGGGATAGATTTGTGTCTCACACAATACACTGTCTGTAAAATACACTCCCTCCTAATGTCTAGCAGAGTAACTTTCTAGCCTTCTTTCAGAAGAAGCTGGATGACAACATGGAGACACAAACGGCACCCCTGGAATTCCACTTGTGTCCCAGCTGGACAGGGGAAACAGGTACTGACTTTGAAGGGACAGGAGCAAACATCTGGACTAGGCTTATGAGGACATCTGGGCCAATAGCCTAATATCATCCTATGAACCTATCCACCTAGTACTTTACATGTTTCCTGTATGTATTGCAGACTGTCCTGCAATGTTGTCATATATGAATCTCTGTGAGTCTGAACTGTGTAGTTACTGCATTGATAGCATATTCTTTTGTTCCATTATTATTGTCACATATTGTTACACCTTGTCATTGTGTCAGGTCTGTATAGCACTAAGCTCTTAGAGTACTTGCATATGCACATGGTGACACTGTATAGCTCAGTCCAACAGCCTTGATCTTGGTCACACTTACCATTTAGATAATAGGCTCACCACACAGTAAGATTTGTCACCCTTTGTTGACGGCCTTACAGTAGCTGTTACAGAGATGGATTGTGGCAGTCAGAACTACCTTACAGTATGGACTAAAGGGCCCATAGGTAGCAAAATTGTGCCAGACTTTAACTGGAGTGTGTGGGTTTGTGTGTGTTTGTGTGTGTGTGATTCAAAACTCAAATAGCAAAGTGTGTATGTCAGCTACTTGGCCAGGGACCAAACATACTGGTTGGACAGAAAGGGTGACAGATGTTTTGGATTGACCACTCTGCTGAGATGTTACCCTCATAGATATGCTAGTGTGGAGTGTCATTGGGGTTGTGGAGAGAGAGGGAGAAATGATTCCCACACTGACTGTGACCTCTGTGTACTCTGAAGGGTAATTGTACTTTAATGTGTGTATACTTGTCATCCTGTCATTGTGTACATTCCTCACTGGTGGTAGTGGTGAGTATTTAGGCTCCCTGATGATTGGGCCAGTGCAGGGGTGACTCACTGACAGTAAGTACTGGTGGATACAGATGGCATATCACATCATGATCCATCACTGAGCCCCTCTCTGTCGGACAATGTCATACAGGGTTATTTTGCATATTGTCAAAGTCTCCTTGACTATTCCTGACATAATCTGCCTAGATGAGTGTGTACTCCACACCTGTATCTGATTGCCTCACAGCTATGGCTAGCATACCTGGTGACACCTGCAACAGGAGAGCAAGTTATAGGTAGTAGTACTGGGTGGATGCTGGGCACTGGGTCAGCAGCAGTGCATACATACTGAGCATGCAATGTAAGGTAATGGATGCAGTACCAGATACCCAGGTACCATCACTGTGCCCTCAGGGGTCTGGCATGCCACAGACACATTCCACAAACTTTGTGGACAAACATCATGTATTGTTCAACTGGTGTTCGGAAATACGCAAATGTCTAGCAGTGGGGTCTACATCTCTCAGGCACATGTACACATTCCACAAACATCTGGGTACTGAAAATGTCAGACACCTATGATGAGGTCACCCTACAACACATATGCACTGATCTCAGTTATTGTGTCGCTCAGATGCTCCTGGAATATCCACATGCAGCTGTTGGAGCACTCACCTATTTGTGGTATGTAGGCTTGAATACATGGTACTGTAATGCTGCCCATAGGGGACAGCCAGCAGTCAATGGCACTGATGTGTGTGAACATATAACAACACAGTCTGTCACAGCAGACAGAGGCCAGTAATGATATTCCACATACCATACCAGAGTACTAGGATGTGGGCCATAAGCAGCCATATCTCTAGGCCACATGATGTATGTGTATGCAAGGCAGCAGCTGATGTCCCCATCCAACAGCGACACAGGCAGCATCCCAAGGGTGTATGGCCATTAACCATCCAATTGACCATGTTACACCTGCAAAGGTGTAGGTACCTAGTCTGCCTAATGTGGAGAGGGTGCCCATTCCCCCACAGTGTGAATGTGTGTGACACACATCCAAGCTGCCAACAAGGCCAGTCCAGGTCACTCACCAGGTGGAGGCTGTTTGTGTGTGTGTGTGTGTGTGTGTGTGTGTGTGTGTGTGTGTGTGTGTGTGTGTGTGTGTGTGTGTGTGTGTGTGTGTGTGTGTGTCATCAAACATTGTAGTGCAGGTATTAGTTTACATATGTTGCCTTCCCCACACAGGTGAACATGGAGGCTGGTGTCTCACCCCCTCACAACCTGATGTCAGTGCCTTAGCGGATTCTGATGATGACGGTGGTGATAATGAGGCATGCCATCAGCGGGCCTTGTAAAGTAGGGCAATGGGAGTGTACTGGGTGGAACACACCTAAGAATGGTATAATCCACACCCCCAGGGATATGGTTCCAACACACATACATTTGGCAAGATGGGGATTAGAACCCCTACCTATCTAGTTATTTGTACTACAGTGTCACACAGTTACTGCACATGCCACAAAGCGTATAGGGCTAAGGGCTGTCCAAAGATCCTTCTAATGTGAATGACATCAGCAGCCCTTGTAAAGTATGGCAAAGGGAAGTGTAATAAGTGGGAAAGGCCTCAAAATACTTTAACCTACAAACATTTGCCAGAACTGAAATCAGAATCCATGTCTATCTAGTTATTTGTATTATACTGTTATGTAGTTATTGCACACACCACAAAGCTTATAGGGGTGATGGCTGTCCTAAGGTACTTCTAAGGTGAATGACATCAGTGCGCCTTGTAAAGTAGGGCAATGGGAAGTGTACTGGGTGGAGCATGCCTTAGAATGGTATAACCCACACAGCCAGAAGATACGGTTCACACATAAATACACGCACAGTATCTCAGTTGCCAGTATTGAATTTAGAACCCTTATCTAGTTAGTTATTTGTATTACAGTGTTACACAGTTATCGCATGCACCATGGAGCTTGGAGGGTTAAAGAGTGTCCTAAGGTACTTCTAAGGTGAATAATATCAGCAGTCCTTGTAAAGTATGGCAGTGGGAAGTGTACCGCATGAGAAAGGCATCAAAATACTTTAACCTACAAACACCCACATTTGCCAGAACTGAGATTAGAACCCCTGCCTATCTATGTATTTTTTCTAAACTATTACATAGTTATTGCAAGTACCACAGAGCTTATAGGACTGATGGCTGTCCAAAGGTACTTATAAGGTGACAGACATCAGCAGGACTGCTAAAGTAGAGCAATGGGAAGTGTACTGGGTGGGAATGGCCTAAAATTCTTTAACCTACAAATACACACTTGATTTTGCCAGGACTGAGATTAGAACCCCTACCTATCTAGTTATTTGTACCATAGTGTTATGCAGTTATCGCATGCACCACAGAGCTTATAGGGTTGAAAACTGTCCCAAGGTACTTCTAAGGTGAATAACATCAGCAGACCTTGTAAAGTATGGCAATGGGAAGTGTACTGTGTGGAAAAGGCCTTAAAATACTTTAACCGACAAACATACACACACTTGCCAGAACTGAAATAAGAACCCCTGCCTATCTATTTATTTTTTTATTTACTCTTATGTAGTTATTGCATGTGCCATGGAGCTTATAGGGCTGATGGCTGTCCAAAGGTACATCTAAGGTGACTGGCATCAGTAGGACTGCTAAAGTAGAACAATGGGAAGTGTACTGTGTGGGAATGGCCTAAAATTCTTTAACCTACAAACACACACTTACATTTGCCAGGACTGAGATTAAAACCCCTATCTATCTAGTTGCTTGTACTATAGTGTTATGCAGTTATTGCATGGGCTACAGAGCTTATAGTGCTGATAAGTATTCGAAGGTGCTTCTAAGGTGAATGACATCAGCAGATCTTGTAAAGTCAGACAATGGGAAATGTACTGAGTGGGCAAGGCATCCTAATACTTTAACCTACAAACACAGGCACACACACAAAAGCAGGTAATGTGATATTACAACCCCTACCTCAGTACTATTACACAATGGAGCTCACCTTCATGCTGGCACATGTGACTGGTTACAACTGGTGTGCAACTGTCTGCAGCAGGACATCACTCTATGCCTTTCTGGGTATCCCCATCTATGACTCACTCTGTGTGTGTGTGTGTGTGTGTGTGTGTGTGTGTGTGTGTGTGTGTGTATGTGTGTGTGTGTTTGTGTGTGTGTGTGTGTGTGTCTCCCTGTCTCTCTCTCTCTCTCTCTCTCTCTATCACTGTCTGTCTCTTTCTTTCCCATGTCTGTGTGTGTGTGTGTATGCTTGAGATATTGTTCTATGTTGCCCATATATATGTCTGTGTATCACACGCAATAGGTGCAGATATATCACATATAGGCCACCTACAGCTAGCTGAGGGTAATGCTATCTGATGGGTGTGGGTAGAGTCAGTTAAGGTGTACATAGAGATCTGTATGCAAAGACATCTATGCACAATACAGTTATATAGTCCAATGTGGGTTTAGACATGGGCTGTAACTCTCTAAGTGTAGGAGCATGCCCAGTATGACCTTCTATAGTAAGAGTAGGACTCCATTCCAGAGATAATTGTACACTCGGACAGGGTATTGTGTGCTACAGCCATACCTCTCAACCTGTTAGTGCAAGGAATCTGGAGATAGCCTGCCAAAATGGGGGGACAATGTCCCAAACAAAGGGAGATACTGTAAATATTTCTCTTATTAATGTGGGAATTTGCTAGTGTAACAGGGTTTGTTACAGCAGACATTTTCTGACATATATGACGTCTAACAATGACATGTATTGTGGCATTACTTATTGACAGAAATCCTCAAATCATCACAGTGATTTGCCTGAGAAATACAAGGTGTATGAGGCACAGACCAAAATTATGAGCCAAATTTATAGACATTCTTGCCCAATCCAGCCAGTTGAGAGGTGCAGCTACAGCCGATTGGCTGATAAAGCTGTGTAAACAGTCCAGCACCTCAGTGATATACTTGCTTGGGATCACCTGCTTGTGTGTGAATTCTTCTTAACTGAAAAATCATATCCTGGTGTGACTCATACCTGTCAACTGTACAGTTTTTTTGCAGAATGTCCAGATGCTTGTCTCATACTTTTTGTCCATGTTTCATAACATTGTGGTTTTCTGGCAAGTTAGTGGCAAATAAAGACTGAAGTTAGAAAATAATGACAGAACATTTGAGTTTTAGACTCCATAACCTTCATAAAATTAATGCTAATGCAATACCTGTTATTCCATCAACTGTCTAAGTTTCTGGGAGCAATGATTTCAATATAGCCCCTATTTTTGGGCCTTTGTCCCACTTTTATTTATGACCTTGTCCAGATTTCTTGCTCTAAGAGGTTGAGAGGTATGGATGTGAGTACAGAGTGCTTTCTACTGACCAGAGATCTCCATTATATGTGTGGTATATTCCACATAGCACTGTGATTTCCAGGTATGCCAGTGGCATAACATTAAGGAGTATTGTGGTGAACCAGTGACAGACATTTGTTTATAGGTTGATATGAGGTTACTAGGCTATTGGCCCTGAAGCCCTTATAACCTTCACAGAGGAGAGTCTAGTCCATGTTAAGACATGTCAGTGCCCAGAGCCCCTGTCCAACGAGGACACAGGTAGAATCACAGGACTGTATTTTCTGTTTCTCATTCAGTTATACAGGGAGCACTTCAAAAGGGGTATTGAGGCACTCGGCTTGATGTGGACAGGGTGTGTATTCTAAAGATGGGGGAGTGTGTGGGACACGTATCTGTCACACCAAGTCCTATTGACATCATAGACCAGGTTGATGCTGCACCTACAGGTTGATCGAGTGGTCCTTGCCTTCCAGGTGTCAACAGTCCCATCCAAGACAGGGTCTGGATTGCTTTGTATGCCAAACAGAGGTCACCTCTGAGAAGTCTGCATGGAACTGAGTAGAGGAACAGTGCTGTTACCTTATCTGTGTAGTCTATGTGCTTGGGGTCCTGGATTCTCCCAGTGAGAAACATCTGTGCTGCATGTGCTTTGTGATATACATCCCAAAGGGGGCATTGTACAAAATAATTGGCCTTATAATGTTAGAATACATGGATTTTATGACCTCTTGTCCCTGGATGAGATACCCTTACTTTTGTGTTGATCCATCTATGAAGCATTCTGTACAGTGGAAGCAACACGGTGTTCATGACTTCAGGTTGCTATCAACCTAGCTGGCCAAATACTTCACTAATGATTGTGTATGTAGGACATTGTTGTTAATGTGATAATATGTGAGAATGTCAGTCTCCCCAAAGGAGATGATGATGCATCTGCAAGCATTCAGCTTGAGGCCATGTTTCTGGAGGCGTTCATTTTTTTTGGGTGAGACCTTGTTGTAGGACATCCACATCACTTTGGGTATTGATGACTGTTCCCAGCTTGCAGTCATCTGCCAACTTGGTCAGCCATAGCCAGTGTTTTTGGCCTGCACCTCAGGTAAGTATATCCCATATACCAGAGGCCCCCAGACTGATCCCTGGGGTATGCTACTCATTACGGAAGTAATGCTTGACTTGGCTACCCCTACTATGATTATGTGGGTCTTATCAATGAACAAGTTTGCTACCCATCTGGTAATGGATCTACTTCAGTAGATCAAACTTTTACAAGTTTGAACCACATATGGCCGAGACCATATGTTCGAACTGGTAAAAGTTTGAACACAGAAGAAAAAAGAAAAAAAACAAAAAAAAAATAAAACTTCACCCCCACTTAAATATACCAACTCTGAGATTGCACTACATTGTGAAAAAGGGAAATCTTCCCATTCTGCGCTGTACAGAGATCTCCATTCAGTCCGATCGAACTTTTACAAGTTCGAACATATGGTCTCGGCCATATGAGGTTCGAACTTGCAAAAGTTTGATCTCCTGAAGGGGACCCCTGGTAACATATGGATTGCTGCCTAGTTGACAGAGTTCATGTACTATGGCCAAGGGGGAATAGTGTGTAGGGCTTTGGCCAGGTCAAAATGGCCAGAGTGTACCATCTTTCCATCATCCATGCCTTTGTTGGCTGTCTCAGGGAAGTCATCCAGAGTTCACTGACATACCTCCCCTTGAGAAAGGCAGACTGTTTGGGGTCAGTTTTTTTGGAGTTTGCCAACGTCCCTGTTAATGAGGTCCATGATAATCCATGATGATCCATAATGATAATACCTCAGACGGTTTGTATTGCTATGTTACAATGAGGCTACATCTTGGCCTAGCTGTCAACCTGCCACAGACTGACATCTAGACAGGCCCATATATGACAGTCAGACACATGCCTACACATGAGGACAGGGTGTTAATAATGCTTTGCCAAACATAGATAGCTGGGAGACCAGTTTGGTATTTGCTTGCTTTTTCTTATGGGTATGACGTCTGCTTCTCCACTATCTGCCATTGATGTTTTGGCATGAACCTTTCTTGTCTTGCAAATAGTTTGGCAGGCAAATGCTATGTTAGGACAAGCCAAACAGATATACGTGGCAAACCTGTGTTCCTTCGGTGACAGCCTATCATTCCAGGAGTATGGATGGTGGCCAGTGACTTGTTGTCAGTGCTGACACAGTAAGGTGGCAGCCATTTATATCCTGGCAGTACAGTAACTTTCAGGTACCTGCTGTCCTACTTGGCACCATACCTCTCAACCTCTTAGAGTGAGAAATCTGGAGGAAGCCATAAATAATTGGGTGACAAAGGGCCAAAAATAGGGATAGGTGTTATATATTTCCCCTACAAACTTAGATAGCTGCTAACTAAAATATGTTCATTATTTTCTCACTTTAGTCTTTAATGACTTGCCAGCGATTTGCCAGAATGCCACAATTTCATTGACAAATGGCAAAATTATGATGCAAAACTCTGGACATTCTGCAAACATCTGTATAGTTGAGAGGTATGCTAGACACTGTGTAGGTTACTCTGAGCTGTGTACTGTCCATATGAGTGGCCCCCTGTCCCTGACTTGTCCATCTTTCCTGCAGTAACTGATGTTGACTTCTGGACACTGTGTACAAGTCCTACTGTAGGTGTAGCTGACATGCAAAATAGTTGGCACAGAAAGTCTTGGAACATGGACACTGTCAACCACAGTAGTGTACTTAGGCCACTAAGCAACAACATCCAAGAGTAAGTGCTGCCCACTTCCTGACAGTATTAACCATGCATATACATAGCTCATTGACCCCTGCATATTTTGGATGTGCAACAAGTTATCAAGTTGATTGGGACAGCCCTGGGAATGTGTGCTCTGCTGCTGTTATGCTACAAACATACATGTTACTGCATTTCAATGGGGACACGGGTGTGTTAGGGGGCATACCTGTCAACTGTACACATTTGCACAGGCTGTGCAGATGTTGGCTTTACTTTTTGACTCCATTTAGCATAGTGTTGTGCATGTCTTGGAGAATAGTGACATATCATCAAAGACCGAAGGTTAGGATGTAATGGCAGACATTTGAGTTTCAAACTTCCGACCGTTCAGAAACTTCATGCAACTGTAAGACCTGCTGTGATATCGCTGTGTAAGTCTGTAAGAGGACTATTTCATCATTGTCCCTATTTGTGGGCTTTTGCCAGACATTTCTTCATGGATTTCTGCAGCTGACCTGCTGGGAGAGGCTAAGGGGTGAGTATGGGACCCCAACATTGACATCCATGCATGTGACCTATGACCCCGCAGTTTATTTGTTCCCCACGTACACTGCAGTGAGTTTTGTTAGCTAGGGGACTACTGCATACTCTGTGGAAGCCAGTATTGGGCAGACATTTCCTGTTGTCCCACACAGCTGTCAGGTGTCTGTTGCTATCCCAGTAGGCCAACCCATTTCCTTGCATACATGCAGCAATACCTAAGATATGCTACCAAAACGTACTACTACAATCATCTGTTGCTAAGAATAGTGACTTACCTTGTGCCTACGGCAGTTGTGAGGACAATGCTTGAGGGGTGACTTTGTCAGATGCACACAGTACATGGCCTATACATGGTAAGGTACAGGTAATGTGATGTGTGTGGCATCCATTTTACTGTGTGTGCTAGTGAGAGAGAGGTGTCAGTCCCTGGGTCTCTAGGTTGTCAATGTATGTGCTATGTGTTGCCTCTTTGCCAAGGCCAAGGCATACTGGGCATGCCTACTTCTGCCTACCGGGGCAGGCTCGGGGGGGTCTTCTTCCAAGTCCCCTTGTGCTTGTGGAGGCATCGGCAATGGTGGTTGTGTGTGTGCCCATTCCCTGTGATGTTCCTGCTGCAGCTGTTTCCACAGGATCATATTGTGTAGCATGGCACATACTATGAACATGTGTGCACATGTGGCTGGAAAGTACTGCAAGGCTCCACCAGATATGTCAAGGCAGCAGAACCATGACTTGATCATTCTAAACAAATGGTCTATAATGTTCCTAGTTTGTGTGTGTGCCTTATTATGGCATTCTTCAGTGAGTGTACATGCATTTCTGATGGGTATCATCATCCACGGTTCCAGTGCATAGTCAGCATCCTCCATAAGATGGCCATATGGGATGCCCCCCCCCCTGGCAAATGCCTGGTACAACTGTGAGGCATGCCAGATGTGGGAGTCATGATAGCTGCCTGGGCTGCCATCACTCACATTCATGATAATGCCCTGGGCATTGCACACAACCTGGCAGTTGATGTAGTGATATCCCTTGCGTTTGACATACACTCTACTATCTCCACTGGGTGGTGCTTTGATGTGGACATGAGTGCAGTCTATGGCACCCAGTACCTCTGGGTAGTCTGCTACATGGAGGAAGATACACATATTGCTGGTCCTCTCCTCATGGGTGCTGGGGAAATAAATGTGCTCCCTGGCATGTGGTTGCATGACATCCAGGAACTGGTGGAGTAACCTGGATGCAGATGCCTGTGAGACCCCCATGATGTTCCCAGTAGATCTTTGGAAAGTACCTGTCTTAGGGCTACACATACCTTGGTTTCCACTGGGATGGGTTCCCCCTGTTGGCTCTGGGTCTGAGGTGAGACTGGCAGAGCTCAGTGAGTTGTTGAAGTATGTACCTGTCCACCCTGTAGCACTCTAGTATCTCCAGATCATGTAGCCCCTGAAGGTTACCCTGGGTCTGAACACTGTTCTCCTCCTCAGTCTGGGCTGGTTGTCAGCATTATCCTCATCACTGCCCTCAGTCTGTAGCACATATAGATGTAGCAAAGCAGCAGCAGGCCCTTAGCATTTTGTCAGTTAAAATTCCCAGCTGTGTACACCAATGCTGCAGAGTTTGTGGGAAAAAACAGATTGAAAGGTGTTCGCATACTTTATAATGGTCTGCTGCAGATGCTGCCTGTGTGATTGGCTGACTATGATACATTCCACCTGCCAGCTATATTACTGAGGGGTTTGAATGGGCCACTGTGAGTGGCAGAGTCTGTATTAACGATTTGTAGTTCATTGCCTTTGTTCTTTTTTTCTCTATTTCTACTGTGTTTAAGCCCCATTGCTGAGCAGAAAAGGCCCTCCCCTAAACATGAACATGGTTATCATTTCTTGAATCGGCTAAGAACAGCTAAGCAGCCTCAGACACACCTCCTTACTTAGCTGTGCTTAGCTGAGTGCAAAGGAGCCATGGAGCTCCAATGTGCTTACACCAAGCATGACACACCCCCTTTTCATGTCAGCTGCTTCTTCTGCTTACACCACCACATTATAGCTCCTACATGGTTAGGCACCTGCAGACACAGTCTCCCATTTTGCTATTCAGTAAATTTAGCTCATTTACATACACCACTACACCGAAGCAAACACTGTTACCTGTTATTGTTATGAGTCTACATGCTGCCCACTATAATGGCAAAATTCATATTTCACATTTAATTGACTTTTTACAATTTTTTTTATTTTCTGCATGATCGCATTTGTGCGCCAATGCGCTCTTCTCAAATGGCTGAAATCACCCCCCAAAAATTGATATTTGCAAAACAAAAAACACTTTTACATGCCAATGGCCATAGTTTTGGCCATTGGCATGCCTAATAAACATAATACATGCTTTACTTTGAGCTGTCATGCCCCTGTTTTGATTTTTGCAGAAATGTACACAGTTATTAACCAAATGCATTTCTGCTGCAAACACAGCTCCAACACAGATGCCTGTCTGCTTGCTGGATCACTAATTCACCTTACTTGCATGTTTTTTACCAGAAAATGAGATGATTTGCATCATTCTGTGGTGTCTGTGTTGGAATAGTGCTGGGAGGCTCGTGCACACCCCCAACCTTGTTTACTGAATCACACAGGCTCCAAACTTCATGTTTGAGCTGTGCCACTATGCTTACACAGAGATTAGCTCCATGTAAGCTTTACTGAATCCTGACCTAAGTGTTTTTTTTAATAAGAGAGTGAAAACTAAGTAGATTTATATAGTTTTAGTTCATACAGTCAAAAGTTTATGTGAGTTTTTTATGTAAATTTGAGTTTTGTGACTTTTTATATGTGTTAATTAAATGTGAAATGTGATTTCTTAATTGTTCTTATTTAAATAGATGTGTTAAGTGACTTGATTATTTTCTGAAGAAGTCTTTTAGACAAAAACATTATGAAACTGTTTTGAGCACTAAAGTTCTGTCATAGAGTTGCTCTCAGTATAAGTGGCCACTTACAGTGAGAGCAGGCTGAGAGCAGGTGTTTTGGAAACGGGTCCTCTTAGTAAGCCTAATAATAAATAAGCTTTACACTGATGTAAGTCACTTACACTAAGAGCAAGTTTTTGGAATCAGGGCAGACTTACAATGAGAACAACCCTTTTGGAATCTAGCCTCTTATTTTTATTGTAATCCCAAATTCCATAGGAATGAAGTAAATCCACCTGGGTGACCTATTGTGTCTTGTGGTAATTTATTTTCAAAAGGCAGGTAAACCGGTTAGTAATTATCTTAAATACATTATAGAATTTCCATCTTACTTAAGAAATTCTAGAGATTTGTTAAATAAACTGGATAATATGAAATTGTAAAGTTATATGTTTTAAATGTTCTGGTAAGCTTATATTCACAGATTAAACATCATGCTTGATTGAGAGTTCTTTACAAGTATATAAAAACGGACTAGAGTTTAAATATATTTGTGAGTTGGTGGAGTTTTGTCTCAGTAATAATTGTTTTCAGTTTAACAGTCAGTTTTTTTAGGCAATTATCTGCTACTGCAATGGGAGCTTTCTTTGCTCCACATATGTGAGTATATTTATGGCTATGGTTAAAGAACATATTTAGTCTTGTTTTTTTTTTTAAAGAGCAGGTTATTAAATATTACCACTACATAATATGATTTATTATTTTACGGACTGGTGATGTGAGTAATGTGGACAAATTAAGAAGATTTGGTTTAATTTTTGCTTTTTGAATCTTTGAACATTCTGTGAATTTTTTAGATTTAATTTTGAAATGTAATGAAGGATCAAAACCTTACAGAAAATCAATTAAAATAAGACGCCTTTACATGCCACTAGTTGTCACCCTGGTCATGTGCTAAAAGCTCTCCTCTTTGGGAAATTGTTGAGAGCTGGAAGGGCATGTAGTGATAGAGAAAAAAATTTATTAGAAGCTTGAGATGTCATATTACAGTTTCTATTTAGTGGATAAGACAGAGGTATAATGTTAGTTACAAAAATGTTAGTAATATAAATAAATTAGAGACTTTTAAGTATAAGTGTCAGAATTACAGTAGTGACACTTATAATGACTGAATAATAATAATGAAAGCTCTTGTTTTTCATTACTGAATTTACTTATGCTAGTGACTAAGGTCTGGATTCCTGAACAGCTGCACTTAGTGCTGCTATCCTGTGCATGTAGCTATTCAGTATTCATTAAACACCTATGCACCTAATGCCTGGCCTCAAGACAAGGATAAACTGCACAATATGCTAATAAAAGCATAAGAAATTAAACTGCATACTAATTAAAAAAAATAAAAAATGGCAGAGTTATTCAGGAACGCATAAAGTAATCGTGTACACTCAGTGCCCTGTTTTAACCTAAAATCTAAAACTCTTTGAAATATAGCCATGAAGACACTTAAAAAATGTTAGGGGGTGCTGCTGCCATCAGCATGTGTGTGCAACAGGTTTTAATTCAAGATGTTGCTGCTGCTGATGCTGCCAGACCTCGGCTGAGAAGGAAAAGAGTGTTCAGACTCTATCTGACACATCGTGGACTGCATGGTACAGACATTGTAGCATGATACAGGGTGGACAGGAAAACAATACTGGAGATATGCAACCACTGCCACCTTCACCAGAGATGCGAAAGAAATCATGTAGAACCCATTCCAGTGCAAACAAACATATGCGTACCATTACAAATACAAGCTAAAGGGACTTTTCAGAGACCCACAGAGGATATATTAGGGGTGTCACATGCCTCAGCTACTAAAATATTACACCACTTTCTAAATACAGTCCTATAGCATACAAGGGATCATTTCTGGTTCCCACACAACCTAGAGGAGATAGCCACAGCCATGCAAAAGGTTTATGACAAAGCACACTTCCCTGAGGTTATGAGGGCCACAGACTGCAAACATGCACACACACCTACACACACAGAAGCAAACCCCTTCCTGGTAAGTAGGACGTACATCAACAAAAAGGATACCACTCTATTAATGGTCAGGTTGTCTGTAATACCTAAGGGATAATCTACAATGTGTGGCAGTTAACCCTGGCAGTTTCCATGACTCAAACATGTGGCATACTTGTGAACTATACATAGGGTTTGCTAGGGGTTGACTTTCCAAAAGGACATCTAGTGAGGGATGTAGGTTATGCACTAGAACCTTGACTCAAGACACCCATGAGAAACCCACACAACCCCACTGAGCAAGAATACAATGATACCCATGCTCAAACTAGGAGTGTAACAGAACATGTATTTGGGTTGCTCAAATCAAAGTTTTGTTGCCTAGACATATCAGGAAGTGCCAAGCAGTAAGACCCAGCCACCTCTGCAAAGATATTCACAGTTTCTGCCATGTTGCATAATATAATTCTCAAAAAATATCTTCAACAAGGACTACAGGCCCCTGGACCACAGTTCCCAGGACCAAAGCTAGGTCAGCAGCTCCAGCAGACACAGATGAGGTGTCTGAGGAAGAACCACCAGCTACAAATGGGGCTGGCAGATGTAGGCATGCACAATATGCCATGGTTCTGGCTAAGAGGCAAAGGACAGCACACACAATTACCACGTAACTGAAAAACAAATATCCTAAGCACATACAAATATTAAAATTATTGCCTGCCAATGTTTTCAACCTTTAGTCAACCATGTAATGGTTGTATCATATCACCATCAGATAGAGTCATCCCGCAAGGACACATCTTGTAGCTGCAGTATTATCCAAGGTAAGTGTTAAAATGTGTTAAAAAAATCTCAGTGCTTTCTTTCATATGCAAATACTTATTTGTCAGTAAGCTGAAACATGTCTCAGCTCTACAGTAACAGCAACAATAACTCATGAGTGAATTATGCAATATACATCTATGGTTGTGGCCAATACTGTGCTCAACACATGACATTTAACCAATGTAGATAATCCAACAGTGAGCAGGTCAGCCATCATTTGCACAAGTTTAAGAGCAAGCAGCATTCATAACTAGTAAGACTGAATTTGTATGTATAATAGAACCAATGCAATTACAGTCAAAAAGTACATCATTAATACTTTACAAATGAACAGGAAAAATTAATATCAGTGAAATATTTCTGCAAAACATGTGATGAAAGCAAGTATCTGACTAAGCAAGCATTAGCTATACATTCTGTGCAATAGGCACAGACAAACCAGTCACAATGAAATGTGAAAAGTGCATGGCACAGTCATCATCACTAACACAGGGTGGGGGGAGGGTGACTGGAGGGTAAGCCTGACTCCAAAGAAATGAGAGTGTGTGTATAAGAAAGAAACCAGTTTTTCAGCAAGTATCTGGACGGTAAGCCCGACTCCAAAGAAGTGAGAGTGTGTGTATAAGAAAGAAACCAAGTATATAATTTTCAAGGCCAATAACAACAGATTGCTATCATTCAGTAGTAATTGTTTAGATGTGTGTGTGTGCGCGCGCACGCGTGTGTGTGTGTGAGTGTGTGTGTGTGTGTGTGTGTGTGTGTGTGTGTGTGTGTGTGTGTGTGTGTGTGTGTGTGTGTGTGTGTGTGTGTGTGTGTG
>NC_056728.1:1887216754-1887394254 GCF_019279795.1 Protopterus annectens | reverse complement strand
GTCTGCAATAAGTTCCAGATGTTGGTTATGCATGTAGAAAAGGATTCTCCAGTGGCGTTGTTGAATTTGGTAACTTTTAAGAAGGATTTATTATATGAGCATAAAGGCCGGCAACTAGTGTAGGGGACTAGAAGGTTTTGCATAGCAGGGTTTTTTTCAGGTTGATTTAGAAGTGTATGGGCCAAAGTAAGTTGGTTATAAGTTAAGAGCTGAGGTAGTTCTAGCCAGTTAAGTTGCCTGAGTGCAAGGCAATGGTGAGTTCTAAAGTTGTAGTCTGTTGCAAACTTTGCTATCTTATTATAGCATAATACTAATAAAAGAAAGGTAAACAGAAACTGTATTCTTGCAAAACATTTTGCTGTTATGACAAAAATTAACTTAACTGTTGCATCTATACCATTTATCTACATATCTACTGGAAATGTACAAAGGACAACTGTAACAAAAGGCTTAATGTAAAGTATACGTCACCTCTTGAGTATACATAGGCTACTTTTCTCTGCTTCATAAATCTGTCTGTTTTCTGTGGCAAGTTGTGAAAATAGTCTGAAATATGCTATGTTCTTGCCAAGGCATCAAGGTTCAAATCTGGATGTGGCGGTGTCTACGTGCCAGTAGTAGTATGCATACTTTCAACTAGTAAAACAGCCAAGGTTGAGCAAAAACCACATATGCACACTCAGAAAATATTTTTTTTTGCATCATCCTTTGCACTAGAGAATGGCAGTGGTCACTAGCAGTGAATGATGGTTCACTTACTAAGGCAAAAAATGAAAATTTTAATTTGGTCTGCCTTTAGTAGAGCAAACAAGCCTTGCACTTTTGCACTGCCATCACCATTCTGGGTAAAATTGAGTGTAGAAAACACACCTGTCAACTGGTTTACTTCACCTTATCACATGTTGAAAATATGTCATAAATGCCGTACATCGAAAGTGTTGTTGCGGGATCATGGTACAGTGGGGATGAGAAAATTTGCTCTTTCCTCACTGTAGTGCGATCTCGGAGTTGGTATATATAATTAGTGGGGTGTGTGGGGGGTGCAGCCCTCCACAAGAACAGTTTCAATGTACAGCATTTTTGATGTTTATGCTGTTCGATATTGTCATCTTTCAACAAGGTAATATAGACGCCCTGTCAACTACCTCTCTCTGTGGCACAATGTGCAAATGCCCTGAATTTAGAGAAAGAGAAAGGGTAATGCGGGGGTCAAATCCATTTTACATATACCTTTAATTAATGGTTCAAATAAGATTTTCCACTATGAATGTGTTGTTGGAAACAACTTTTCTCAGAATTTGTAATAGCATGTGATATGCATGAGGTGAAATATGGCATTTTGCAAATTGTAATAACACAAAAGCATTAACATAACGTGGTAAACTATATTACATATCATGCCTACAACACACCTTTCAAGAAGTAATTCTGACAGACTGGAGTTTCCTCAAAATAATATCAGAATTAATTGTATCTGCTTTGTCACAAAAGATATAATATCTGACGCTGTCTGTCCCCTTTCACATTACTTGGCATTACCTAAAGTCCTGATAATTCAAGTTCTGAAGTGGTAAGGAGATGAGAAAAAGATGAACATCTCAGCTTAACGCACTATGTACTCTGTTCATTGATAGATATACCATTTGATTGTTTTAATTTCCATTTCAATTTTTAAAAATGTATATATTTTTTCCTTTTACATTTGTGCACCACTTGGCAGTGTGCAAACATGGTTCACAAATAAAGGCAAAAATGAAAATGTTTAGTCTCCCTTATGTAGCACAAATGAACCTAGCAACACTGCGCTTTCATCAGCACTGTGTATAGTACTGAGTGAAGAAAATGTACCTGTCAGTCAAGTATCTCAGTGGCTGTAAATACACTGAGTAGGAAGCAAAAGGGGAGGAGCTGGGTGGGTGGCAAAATCTTTGATAATGATAGTTTCGCTTATAGTGTCAGTTGAAGTATTGACACACATTTTAGAATATGAAATCAGCACCCAAACTCTGTGTGTTAAATGATGAATATGCTACCTATAGTCCTTGTGAATTGCTGTTAGAACTTATTGTGGGAAACTAAACTATTATTCTGATGAATAACATTTGCTATGCATGATGCCAAAATGACAGTTTATAAAGTGTGAGAACAGTAATTTATTACCATGATGAATGTAAAATATGTAGAACATGTTATAAATTACTTCTTCACATAGCTTAATTATTAATCATGACAGTAATGCATTTCCTTTCAAAGTATGTTATTATGACTTCTACTTGGTATATCTGAAATGAGATTATGCAATTTTCTGTGTCCCCTTTCTGAATAATTGACATTACCTGAATCCCTGATGATGTGTAAAACAAATGCAAGTTCTGATCTGGCAAGCCACTGTTCAAAGTATTATTGACAGCCTGGTATTTTTTAATTACAAATTTATCTTTTGTTTATTTTTTATTTATTTATTTATGTATGTATGTTTTGCCTTTTGCATTTGTGTCCCACTTGGCAGTATACAATAATGTTTTACGTCTAAAGGCAAGAATGAAAGATTTAAAAGATTTAATTTGGGCTGCCTTCAGTAGCACAAATTAGCCTGGTGCTTCAGTGCTTCCATCAGCACTGTGGATAGTACTGACTGAAGAAAATGTACGTGCCAGGCAGCTGCCAATCCCTGTGGCACAAGGTATAAGTGAGGTGAGTTTAGAGAAAGAGGCCTGATAAGGCAGGATTCAAATCCAGTTTTTAGTTACTTTTACTAAGGCGGTCAAAATGACATTTGTTACAAATGTTTAATTAGGAATGTACCACTAAATAAAAATGGGTATCATAAATATGATTTTTGCAACAAATGAATCATTAATGCCTGCCATATAAGTCTAATAATGTGTGTAAATTATGTTAACATGACAATCTTCTTCTTTCGGCTGCTCCCATTAGGGGTCGCTACAGCAGATCAACTGTTTGCATTTCTTCCTGTCCTCTGCATCTTGCTATGTCACACCAACCACTTGCATGTCCTCTCTCACCACATGCATAAATCTTATCTTAGGCCTCCCTCTTTTCCTGTTACCTGGCATCTTCATCCTTAGCATCTTTTTCCTAATATACTCTGCATCCCTCCTCAGCACATGTCCAAACCAACGTAATCCTGCCTCTCTGGCTTTGTCTCCAAACCTTCCAAGATGGGCTGACCCTCTAATATACTTATTCCTAATCCTGTCCATCCTTGTCACACCCAGTGCAAATCTTAACATATTCAGCTCTGCCACGTCAAGCTCTGACTCCTGACTTTTTGTCAATGCTACTGTCTCTAACCCATATAACATAGCTGGTCTCACTACCCTCTTGTAGACCTTCCCTTTCACTCTTACTGGTACTCGTCTGTCACAACTCACTCCTGACACTCTTCTCCACCCACTCCATCCTGTCTGTACTCTCTTCTTCACCTCTCTTCCACACTCACCATTACTCTGAACTGTTGATCCCAAGTACTTAAACTCATCCACCTTCACCACATCTACTTCCTGCATCCTCATCATTCCTCTATCCTCCCTCTCATTCAAACACATATATTCTGTCTTAGCCCTGCTGACCTTCATTCCTCTTCTCTCTAGAGCATATCTCCACCTCTCCAGGGTCTCCTCCACCTGTTCCCTACTCTCACTACAGATCGCAATGTCATCTGCAAACATCATAGTCCACGGGGACTCCTGTCTGATCTCGTCTGTCAACCTGTCCATCACCATTGCAAATAAGAAAGGGCTCAGAGCTGATCCTTGATGTAATCCCACCTCCACCTTAAAAGCATCCATCACTCCCACCGCATACCTCACCATTGTCACACTACCCTCGTACATATCCTGTACCACTCTTACATACTTCTCTGAGACTCCCGACTTTCTCATACAATACCACAACTCCTCTCTAGGCACCCTGTCATATGCTTTCTCTAAATCCAAAAAGACACAATGCAACTCCTTCTGACCTTCTCTGTACTTCTCCATCAACACTCTCAGAGCAAACATCGCATCTGTAGTGCTCTTTCCTGGCATGAAACCATACTGCTGATCACTAATCATCACCTCCCTTCATAACCTAGCTTCCACTACTCTTTCCCATAACTTCATGCTGTGACTAATTAGATTAATCCCTCTGTAGTTACTACAGCTCTGCACATCACCCTTATTCTTAAAAATCGGTACCAAAACACTTTTTCTCCATTCCTCAGGCATCTTCTCATTTTCCAAGATTTCATTAAACAATCTAGTTAAAAACTCCACTGCCATTTCACCTAAACACTGCCATGCTTCCACAAGTATGTCATCTGGACCAACAGCCTTTCTGTTCTTCATCCTCTTTATAGCTATCCTTACTTCCTCCTTGCTAATCCACTGCACTTCATGATTCACTATCCGCACATCATCCAACCTTCTCTCCCTCTCATTCTCTTCATTCATTAACCCCTCAAAGTACTCTTTCCATCTGCTCAACACACTCTCCTCACTTGTGAGTACCTTTCCCTCATTGTCCTTTATCACCCTTACCTGCTGCACATCTTTACTAGCTCGGTCCCTCTGTCTAGCCAATCAGTACAGGTCCTTTTCTCCCTCCTTAGTGTCCAACCTTTTATACAAGTCTTCATACGCCTTATCCTTAGCCTTCACCACCTCTCTCTTTGCCATGAACCTCATCTCCTTATACTCTTGTCTACTTTCTTCATCTCTTTGAAAATCCCACTTCTTCTTCGCCAACCTCTTTCTCTGTATAAACATGACAATGATGATAGTGAATTTACAATGCACTTGATGGTTATGATTTGCATAATAGTTTTATTATAATTATTATGACTTGTCATATACCATAATTATGTGTTTAGGATGGTCTGCCTTGTATGTCTCGTGATGTATGTATGTAACATACCCCAACATGCATTACTCAGGTCATGCAACTCCGTGCATCTAAAATGAATTTACAACAACAAATACTGCCTTTTACTTCGAAATGCAGTACCATAACTACTTAAAGTCATACATATACAGGCACCTCTTATGTACACCTATATTCATTTGTGAATACGTATATCTCAAATTAACCCTTAAAAAGTAGGGTTCCTGTGTCACTGACAGTTAATATGTAAAGGTTAACGTATTATCCTTCTTTTTCTAATGGGTTTGTGTCCAAAGTAGTACTACTGAATTTTACTAGCGTGTAAGTCCCAACAGCCCAATGTTAAAATTCATACCATTTCACCTGGAACCAGCAATGATTATAATAAACACTAGAAACCATTTCAGTGTTGAACATTAACATCTGTGGAAATGGAGTGAGCATCGCACAAGGCCAAAACTCAATGCCGTGTTTCATACCGTCATTGTTTTTTTTATGTTTTGTTTTTTTTTTTTTATTTATTTTTTTTATTAATCATTGTAAATGTGTCTGCCAAGCCATATTTGCACTTTCAAATGTATAAATGCAGCTGACAAAACTGTGTATTTTTAAACACAGGCTGTTACATGCAAGATCTGAACTGAGCACCAACTCAGACATATAGTTCTAGTTTGACTTCTGTAGGTATGGCTGTTGAAGGTGAAGATGGTGTTCCATTCAGAGGACAAAGCTGGGTGTTGAAGAGTCCAGAATTTTTGTTGCACTTCCCATCAAGTGCTACAGCTGTAAGCTGCTGCAGGGGGATTATACCGGGTCTCAGTATTAGGCTGAGGTGCAGAATAGCTTGGCCAAGGCTGTCTGCAGTGCAAATGGCATTCCACACACTGGGGAACAATGTTGTCACCATTATAGGGACATGAAGAGGTGCTAGTAGGACCTCCTGAGCTGATGTGAGGATAAATTTAAGACTGCAAACACCATTCATTTGTGAAAGTATAGTGACCCATCACCAGGCAGTGGTCTGGCATAAATTATAGTTTTTTGTGATGCATTCATATTTTTCTCTACTATACAGCTGCAGAAGAGTTAGTACAGAACTGCGAGGCATGTTAGGAGAGCCTCTCTCTCACCTCAGAGAGTCACTGGGTAAGTAAGCATCTGGTATGAATGCAAAGATTATATTTTTCAGGTCATCAGTCCATATCAATTTGAGCAGGCATAGCTAAAGTCTTATATCAAGTATACATGCCTTCCCCAATCACTCTTAGTGACTGCATTAGGTAATGAGTATACCAGCTTAGTTCGGCGTTGGTTCAATTCGCAGAAGCAGAAATTACCTTTTATTAGATGATAGTGTTTCTAAAATATTAAATGCAATACTGAATGACATTAACAATTCAGTGCTGGTAAGTACAATCATTAACTTGGACAGACAGTATCTGGCATGGCATAGTCAAATAAATGTTTCAATTTTTTTATATAATAGCACTGAGATTGATGCATTTTATGACATATTAGTGCCTTCGCATCATATCTGGATGTGTCAAAGGTGAACATCTTTGTGTGTCATATTTTCTTATGCATTAAAATAATTAAATAATGTGATATTCTATTGCTATTATTCTCTCTTTTTTGTTTTCTCAATTTTTTTTGGAGGGAGATACATTGCTGCTGAAAGCAAAATGACCATCAGTACAGGGAGCTAGACTAACCACTACAGTTTGCCCCACTGTTCCTTCACAGGTAGCTGCAGTGGCACCCCCACAGGCAGCACAGACACTCAACACATCTGGGTTGCAACTTGTCAATGTTGCCACCAAAGTAGCTACCATAACTGCTCCATCTGAGTCAGGTCGCTCTTCCCCAGCTGCTGTTACAGTGGTACCCTCCAGTAGCAGTACTAGTAGGTGTGCTGATATTGTCACCCATCTGGAGCTGACAGGCTTTTGCAGGACATAATGGAGATGGGACACGGTAACTCAATTGGCAGATTTGAAAAGGTTATGCGCTGGATTGCCAAATCAATGCCATGTCCAGCACTCACCTAGAAAATTAAAACAGGAGACAGTGCTGACAGTTCTGAGGGTGAGGACAAAATTCTCATGGTGCTCAAGCTGGATGCAGATGCACCTCCAGTATCCATTAACTATACCAATCATGGTATCCCCAACCTTTGCATCCATTATCATCCCTGTCTATCTTGTATGTCATGTATGTCTGAAACTGCTACCTAATCTACCCTGCCTACCTGATCCTCTTATTCCTAAGCACCTTTGTCAGCAGCCCTCTCTCTCTCTCTCTCCCTCTATATATATATATATATATATATATATATATATATATATATATATGTATACATACATACATATATACATATATATACAAAAAATAAAAAAATGGGCATATGTCCCACAAGAAAAAATATGCCCCGTACATAGCTCTTCACTTCACCTATATGTCATCTTGACACACTTGATTTGGTCCAATTGGAAATACAACCTTATTCTGCTATTGTCACCCACTCCTGGTGTGGTGACTTTCCAAATTCATCAAAATCTATGTACAGCTCTATAGAAATGTTGTGAAGAAGTGGATAGCTATGGTGCATTCCCCCCACAATTCTGCAAATTCCTGTATTCTTTCCCCTGTGTCCTCCCCACTGATCTGCCCCATTTTTGCCATTGTTCTATCCACCCCTTTTTGACACATTTAATCTGGTCAAAAATAGACTCATACACAACTCATGCAGCCAGAAATGGTCCATACCAGTAGCCTTCACTTTTTTCACTCAGCATTTGTGCAGTTTGGCAATGCTTTTCATGTCCTATTGCAAAAACTAAAGAGTTTTGCCTTAGACCATACTATTATGGTTAGATTTGTTCAAATGTGCTAAACCCTACTGCCTACAGGAATACAGACTGAAAGCAGTATTGTGAGATATTTTTAGCCTGGTGAGTGTTATGTATACCTTATGGATTTTTCCAATTCTCATTACTGTGATGAAGGCTAATATATGCATTCTACTTCGATTCAATCTGTTTGATTTTAACTTAAAGAAGTAGAAATTCCAATGTGGTGTTTTGAGATAATGCTCAGGTATGGAGTTTCCTTTTTGCATACTGCCAAGATCTGAATCCAGAAGTATGTCAACATGTTACTAATTTTTTTAGTGGACTCTTTTGTGTGTAACTGCTGGATAAATATTTTATTAACACAACAATGTCTTGCTTCTGTATTAATCTGCTTGCTCCCTACTGGGAACATTTTATTGAACAGATCATGATAAAAGAATTAGGGTGACAAACCTAACAGTAACACTATACAAAGATGGGAGGAAACAGCCCTTAAAAACAAACATATCTCTGTCTATTAATCTGTCTCTCCACCTCTTCTGTCTCTTCATTGTATTCCCTCAATATTTGCATGATGTCTGGCACCAAGCAGCAGTAGTAAGTGATGGTAAATGGCAGTTCACATGTTAGGTCAAAACCTGGTGAGGTTTTGCCATAGACCAGACTACTAGAGTTACTTACAAGTTTTAATTAAATGGTTTTAATGTTTTCAATTTATATTTAATAACATTTTTGTAGTTTTAGTAGTCTTGGTTTAGGAATTCAATGCTTATTGATATTGTTTTCTATGTACTGTTCCTTTAACAATTCCTTAATTAATTAATAAGAAAAGTTTTTTTCTATAAAAGGAAGTTCTTGATTATTGAACTGTGATTCTGATGAAGTCCTAGTGGTTTTAAGATGAAAGCGCTTAATCCATTTGAATTTAGTTGTTTTATATTGCAATAAAGTAAAAGTAAAGTCCTCTATTAACTGCTTGCAATACTTATTTGTTGTTTTAGTTGCTTTGGTATTGCTACACTTTTTAGTGTAACAGTTGCTTACATGCAAACATGCTTAAACCCACTGTACTCTAGGGAAATAGAGTACATTAACAAATTGCGATACAGTTACCATATCTGTTCGGACGCTGGATGTCATGTCCATCCTAAAGGTTGTTACTATTGATAATAACTGTGATGTAAACTGATGCCTAAATTCTTCCTTTCTACATATCCCTTAAATTGTGGGATTTTAACTTAACTCCCCAGGCCTCCGCTGATAAAGGACTATTTCAGCTCAGTCGGACATATTCCCAGTCAACAAATATAAAATAAAATAAATAAATAAATAAAACAGCATGACTTCCTATGTGGTGAGCTGAGATAATCTTCTGGTCTTTACATTTCAATTTTATACTGTCGAGGACCCAACTCAAAATGTATATCATACAGTTAGGTAAATATTTTCCACATTAATAATATCTGTACAGCTGTGTGCTGCCCATGTTATTAACCCACCACTGTCCTGCTTCTGTCCTCATCATTTTTTCACTCTCCAACCCCTTTTGATCCATATTGGAAACATTTTCTTGTACACAGCAATACCTCTAAACTGCATAGATTTCCAAAGGATTTCTACATTTATGTATCTCAATGTTTGATGTGTTCATCTCTACATTTGAATTTCTGGGAAAGCAATCAGGATTGAAGTCATTAAGTAATGTCATAGATTTGATTTGCAAAATTTACAGGGGTCAGAAAATGCATGCTAACAGAAAAGCTATTATCCTAGTGACTTTCTATGTTTATAAGACTATTATTTAAAATTTGTCCATAAGTCTTTCTCCTCAGCACTTGTGAGATGTCTGCTGGCAAGCAGCACCTTTAACTAATGGGAAAAAGCATTACTCATCTTATGACAAAATATTGTCAATTTTTGCCTTCAGCCACAGTTGCCCTTTGTGTTACTGTGCTTGGTATCAATGTGCTCCATAAAGGCAGGCTGATAGCAGTATGAGGAGACAGTATCACCCCTAGAACAGGCCACAGAGGTGAATGTACACCATATAGGATGCTCAAATTGCAAATATTGTTTTGAAGCATGCTAGCTAAAATATTCCTGGCTTCACAGTATTTCCATTGTCCATTCTTACACCAGCATTCACATGCTGGTCCCACATATGTTTCGGAATCAGTCACAACATGCTCATATCTACCAAGAAATTACAGCAGGACATTAGGTACAATCAAGCCTTTATGTGTTAACAAACAGTACAATAAGCACATTTGGGCAATATTCCTGCTGTACACACAGAAGGTGACAGGATCAATGTTGTTTCATTTCCAGCCATATTTTGAAGTGTGTTCTTTATGACTGATACATATCTGTTATAAATGTACTGTCTTGATTACTCAGTCATATCATGTGAAAACATACAACTGCATAACAGCAACTGCAGCATGCCTCCAATACATAGGCAGTCACCATATATGAGGTATGTGTAGCTATAAATCAGTGTCATCCATATAATGGCTCGTGTAATACAAGTACCATAAGAAATGTGTAAATGATGACAGATAAAACCTTAAAATCTCACATTTCTGCTCTGCATTGGATGATTTATTATGCTGATAGATGTAGTGTACACCTTATCAAATGCTCAAATTGTCAATATTGTGATAAAGCCTGATGCCCACATTATCCCCTGCTTCATTTGTTTGTCACTGTCCCTTCAAACAAATATATTTAAGGCTCTGAACTAACATTTGCAGTGTAGTGTGTTGAGATAATTCATGTCTGTGGACTGCTTGTTTGCATTGCATCAAGGGTTCAAATCCGAAACTATGTTAAAGTATTACTTAATGTTTTATTTTTATTACTATTATGTGTGTAAGTGTTGCATGCATATGTTATTAAACCAGGTTTATTCTGCTTATGTCTTTATAATGTTTCTACTTTTTAACCTATGTTTGCTCTCTCCTGGAAATACATGACTGTACACGGCATGACAGAGTAATTATCAGAACATAATAGTAACACACCACAAAGATTTTCAGCAATTGCCCAGAAAAAAGTATAAACATTATTTGTCTCTCTCTGTCTCCATCTGCCTTGCCCTCTGTTCCCTCCTCCTGTAGGATCAATTTTCCTCTTGCATATTGATTTGGCTACTAGCTGTAATGTACACATTATGGGATTGTGTGATTTTCTTGACTGCAATCAAGACTAATGCATACATTCTCCTTTACTTTAATCTGTTGTCAGAGTTTAACTTTGCGAAGCAGGAGATCATATGTGATATGCTGAGATAATGCTCAGGTCTGTAGATTGTTTGTGTATAGTGTGAAGAATTGAATCCTGAAGAATGTGAAAGTGTGGTTGAATGTGTTCTATATGACCCTTTCATGTGTAACTGTTGGCTACATATGTTATTAATACCCCATTATCCTCTTGCGTTATTAATTAAAACTCTTCTTGTGTCTCTTTCCCTCCATCCTTGTCTCTCAGTCTCACTTCTCCATTTATTTTCCTCAGCTTTTGTGTGGAGCTCAGCACTGACATTAAATTACATTTCACATCTTATGACAAAAGCTGAAGTATTAGTTTCTGTCCACATTTGTGCGGTACATGTCATTCAAATATGCCTAGCCCCACCTGCACAATAGAAAAACAGATTGATAGTACTATTGCGAGACACTTACTGTAACATATTTATTAGGCTGCGTATGTATTACAACCTTATAGGATGTTAAAGCTGTCATCACTATGATGAGCCTGATGGCTACATTTTACATTGCTTCATTCTGTTGTCACTCTCTCTCCAAATGTAATGTTACCTTAATAAGTTCTGACTTCATACGCAGTGAACTGAGATAATCTTTCTGTCTGTATACTTTAATTTTATACTGTCAGGAGATTGAATCCACACGTCATACAACTAGGTAATGTTTTCACTTCTTAAATGTACATGTTTAACTGTGTTCTGCATATGTTATTAACCCACCACTATCCTCCTTTTATCCTCATCATATTTCCACTGTCCTACCCTTTCTTGATCCATAATTGAAACAATTTATTGCACACATCAATATGTATGAAATGCACAGATTTTCAAAGGATGTCCACATCTGTGCATATGATTGTGCATATTAAGGATTGGAGTTATTAAGTAATGACATACATATCATTTTCAAATTTATAGTGGTCAGAAAATGCTTGCTAAAATTAAGTCAATTATCATAGCCAAGTTCCATTTTTATAAGGGCAATATTTACAATGTGTACATAATTTCTGTCTTTTGTCACTCAAGATATTGGATTTTGTAACCCATTTTTTTTACTTTGTATGCACAGAGTCTGACCGAAGAATTATGTCATGCAAACACATACAATTACATTACAGCAATTGCAACATGCCTCAAATAAATGGATATTTATCACATATGAGAGCTGTGTCATTATACACCTGTAACATACATCCAATGAGTAAACTACAACTTTCATGACAAATGTGAAAATCATAACAAATTAAACATTAGCATAGCACATATCTGTTCTGGATTTTATAAGATTCTTAATGATTTATATATTTGTACTCCATATTTGCACAAAGTATCCAAGGGTGAAGACTGACTACTGCTAACTACAGTTCTAAGTTCAACACTTCCAAATATAATTATGTAAGTAGATTGCACAACTTCTGTATGTGTTAATGAGGTGTTGTAGTCAACATATGTGGATTTCATTATGATGTTCCCTAGGCACATCATTCTGAAAAAAAAACAAAAAAACAAAAAAATCTTGGCCATTTGGTAGTTTTATTGGCCATTTTGGGTCGATTCCAAACTCCTTGATCTTCCTCTCTTAAATCCTGAATGCCTCGTGGTTTTGGCGTCTTTTCAGACTTGTTGGCTGTTGGTGAAGCACCCACCAAGAGGAGAAAATGCTGAGAGAAGAAAGTAGCCACTTTTGAGATTTTAAGTATTTTTCTTCAGATTGAATGAACAACGATAGCTGCTCCAAGTGACAAGAAACCACACCAAGACGTCAAAAAGAATGTCGTTTAATCCCAAACACCGACTAAGCGCTTTCACCATAAAATGGCTTCATCAGAGTCAGTGTAAACACAGAAGTAAACCATTTTATACAAATCACTTAATAAATTAATTAACACATTAAAAAATGACATCATCAAATCCCTGCCAATGAGCGAAACAATGCATTCAAACCAGTTAAAAAATTAAACTCATCAAATCACTTGTACTGTTGCCATTGCAAAAACACTCAAACCATGTCACATAAAATGATAATAATGTATAAGTAATCATTAGTAATATACATTAATGAAAATAAATGTAAAAATAAAAATATAAAATAAAAATATATAAATAAGAACAGTTCAGACAAAAAATACAACATAACCTAAATAACCAACATTTTATGCTAAATGTTGTCTATATATAGTTTATATTAAACTAGCCTTATGTTTCAAAACAGGTTTAATTGAAATGAAGTCATTAATGCCAGGGGGTCTCATGGCATTAAGTCTCAACTGCCAAACAACTTCTAACAATGCAACTTTGTTGCCAATGTCCCCACCTTGATCCATGTACACCCTATCGATAATAAAAAACACAAACCTTTTGAATCCATTACATCTACAACTATGCAAATATAAAGTATTGTGTGAATCCTTGTTTCTCATAGATCGTACATGTTCAGTAATCCTGTCCCGCAATCTACGCGTAGTCATACCCACGTAGAATGCATCGCAAGTAATGCACAAGGCAACATAAACTAGATTCTTGGTGTTGCAGTTACATGTGCCAGGGCGGGTGTACATGGATCAAGGTGGGGACACTGGCAACAAAGTTGCATTGTTAGAAGTTGTTTGGCAGTTGAGACTTAATGCCATGAGACCCCCTGGCATTACTGACTTCATTTCAATTAAACCTGTTTTGAAACATAAGGCTAGTTTAATATAAACTATATATAGACAACATTTAGCATAAAATGTTGGTTATTTAGGTTATGTTGCATTTTTTGTCTGAACTGTTCTTATTTATATATTTTTATTTTATTTTTTTATTTTTACATTTATTTTCATTAATGTATATTACTAATGATTACTTATACATTATTATCATTTTATGTGACATGGTTTGAGTGTTTTTGCAATGGCAACAGTACAAGTGATTTGATGAGTTTAATTTTTTAACTGGTTTGAATGCATTGTTTCGCTCATTGGCAGGGATTTGATGATGCCATTTTTTAATGTGTTAATTAATTTATTAAGTGATTTGTATAAAATGGTTTACTTCTGTGTTTACACTGACTCTGATGAAGCCATTTTATGGTGAAAGCACTTAGTCGGTGTTTGGGATTAAACGTCATTCTTTTTGACGTCTTGGTGTGGTTTCTTGTCACTTGGAGCAGTTATCATTGTTCATTCAATTCAACTTCTTGTGCCCTGGTTTGGGATTTTTTTGTTGTGCGATTTTTCTTCAGATTATTTGCTAAGTTTTTCTGCATAGCCGCCTACTTTGAGCATTTTCTGGCTTGTTAAACTTGATGTCTGCATTAGGAACTGTATTTAGAGCACAACCTAGAGCTGTTTACTGAATTTCCTGTTTGCACTTATTTTTAAAATCATTTTTTTCTCAAAACTTGCATTTTATCTGTCTCTGGCCTAGCACTCAAGTGTGGGGTCAATTACTGCACTGTTATAACTTGTTGATACTTGTGAACCTCTGCTTTCTCTGAAAAAAAAAAACAAAAAAACAAAAAAATCTTGCTTTTTTCCCACTTTTCTGAGATTTAAAAAAGTTCAGTTACAGGCTTGCTGTTCTGAACTGTTTGTAAGTTTCTTGGATGTCATTTTTTTACTTGGGCTAAAGGGAAGTCTCTCTGTTCATCAGTGGCAGTGATAAACATTGAGCAGCCTGCCTGCCTGCCCCTGTGGGAGTGGTTACTGACTTGAAACTGTAGTTTTATTGGCCATTTTGGGTCAATTCCAAACTCCTTGATCTTCCTTTGTTAAATCCCTCTTTTGCGCGGTTTTGCGCGTTTTTGTGCATAGAGCAACAATGGGCAGCGCCGCCTAATTGGGTTTAAACTATTCCTGGCTCCACAAAGTCTGCTCTTCACTTTTTCCCTTAGAACTGCTCTATCTCTCAATTTAAACACCATATTCTCATTCTAAGGCCCTTCACTGGTCCAAATAAGTAATCTTACAAGTTAGCACTATTAAACCATAAGCACTACTTACTCTTATACTCGCTACGATTACCTTGTCCCCTATTGGTCCGTCTTAATTCAGTTTCCTATATTACTCTAGCATGTCCAAAGGTCAGTCAATGGTTTCCTCTCCAGTCCAGCTGGTGAATCTGGGAATTTTGAGGCAATGTTACAACTGTCTCATGTACACGGACAACCCTCTCCTCCTCCAAACAGGTTCAAATATATGTGAGAGATGCAACCATATAGCCAAACTGGAGGCTGAGCTCTCTCATCTCAAAACTGGTGAAACAGTCAGGAGGAGAAGGTAACCTCACACAACACAATTCCAGTATCACATAGTCCCACCACATCAGCGAACCAAACACATAAATACACAAAAACATACTCTGAGGCTCTAAATAAAAATCTACCTAAGCAACAGAGACCTCCAAACAGACATCCAAGCAAACGCTACCCCAAAACAAAACACGCACAACACATAGCCCACAAAGTCAGTGTGCCAAGCAGCCACAGCTGAATAACACACCTGATACTCTTGTAATAGGTGACTCTATTGTCAGACACACGGACGTCCCACTCACCAGGCTGAATAAAGAGAAGGTCACAGTGAGCTGCCTGTCGGGCGCTAGGATCTGCCACATAACGCAAGCACTCAGGTCACTCCAAAGCAAATAAAAATATGACTCAGTCATTGTACATGCTGGTGTGAATGACCTGAGACGTACCTCCCTGGAATACATGAAAAGAGACATAGAGGAGCTCTCTGATCATGTAGCCCAGGCCGGTATGACCCTGACCTTGAGCAGCATCTTACCCTCACCCAGAATGATGCCACAGTACAAAGACAAAATGATCGATTTTAGCAATTGGCTAAAATTTTGGTGTCATTCTAAGGGGATCCAGTGGCTGTCAGCCTGGGATGACATGCTCGACAAGCCACGTTGCTTCGCTAGGGATGGCTTGCACCTGTCACCACTGGGCTTTCAGATATTGGCAAAGGCTCTTACCACCCCCATAGTGCCTTTTTTAGGCAAGGCTCAAAAGTCAAACCCACCTCCATAGACAGCACAAGAAACAAGAAACTAAGGGTAATGCTGTTAAATGCCAGAAGTCTTAACCTCAAAATGCATGCACTTGAAGCTCTCCTCAGTATGGAGAACATCGATATCTGTGCAGTGACAGAAACCTGGTTCAAGGCTCCAGAGAGCACCCCAGCATTACCAGGTTATACCTCATATCATGCTTTTCGGCCCCAAAACCTGGACCGAACTACAAAAGGAGGGGGAGTTTCCATATTTATCAAGGATATCCACACCTCCAGGTTAGTGGCATTGCACGAAGTATCGGAGACCATCCATGTGCAACTAACAGTAGGCAAGACTGCTTTTCAGTTTATAGCATCCTACAGACCACCCTCTCAAAGTCAGGAATCCCACTCGGCTTTCCTGAAAACATTGGAGAACATGAAGATCTCTCCGAACACCTTTATATTGGGTGACTTCAACTACCCAAACATAGACTGGGAGCACTACTCAAGCCCCAGCACCTTAGCCCAAAAGTTCCTGGAAATTATAAACTCAAATGCTATGGAACAACTAGTCACCACTCCCACAAGAGGGGATAACATACTAGACCTGATCATTACCAACATGGGGACTCTATGCTCCACACCTGAAGTATATCCCTCATTGGTAAGATCAGACCATAAATTAATTTCACTGGATGTCCACATCCCGACCCCACCCCCAGCCCAGAAAACCACAGTGAAAAACTTCTCAAAAGCAAACTTCTCACTTCTCAAAACCGAAGTGGAATCCTTCAAGGCCCCAGGGCCAGTGGAAACTATGGCCCAAACTGCAGAATCCTATATAAACGCTTTCTACGGACATCTCCAGGAATGCATGGATCATGCTATCCCAAACAAAACCAAAACCCAAACAACCAAAGGCAGGCATCCAGTCTGATGGTCCCCAGCCATAAATAAACTGTACAACAGAAGGAGGAAGATACTACATGATAGAGCAAAATCCCTAATAGGGAAGGCATCTCTGATCAGTACTAGCAAAAAATTACGATCCCTCATAAAATCCTCCAAGGCCAGCTTCAAGAGAAAAATTGCTCAGGACACTAAAGACAATCATAAGGCTTTTTTCAGTTATGTTAGGAACCTGGGATGCAACTCCCAGACTTGTTCTGAGTTGATTCTAAACGACAAAAAAATACACTGAACCCACAAACATCGCCAATATCCTGGCCGACAGGTTCAGTGCAAACTCCCCCCCCCCAAAAAAAAAAGAGCAAGTATCTATCCTGGCAGAGGGCTGCCTCCCAAACATCTCTGATGCTCAGGTGAAGGCTGCCCTCTCCAAAGCAAAAAACACTGCTTCCATGGGACCAGATGGCGTCCCAGGTTGCGTCCTACATGAACTCCAAGAAGAACTAATCCCTCAAATAAAGCAGCTGTACAATCTCAGCCTCACTACAGGATATGTGCCCACAGAATGGCGTACAGCAACAGTGGCCCCACTCCACAAAGGTGGAGCCTCTACGGACCCTGGAAACTATCGCCCCATAAGCCTGACTAGCTTAGTCTGCAAGGCTATGGAGAGGATCATCATGGAGCTTATAAACAAAGACATTGGGGACCTACAGCCACTAGATCCTACCCAGTTCAGATTCGTCGAGGGCAGATCCTGCCTTTTGAACCTGGTTGACTTCTTCGAAACAGTCACTAAAGCCATAGATGAAGGGAAGGTAGTCCACACAGCCTATCTGGACCTAGCAAAGGCATTTGACACAATACCCCACTCAGGCATCATAGATAAGATATCCAGCTTAAATATAAACCCCTATATCACAAGATGGGTCGCAAACTGGCTCAAAGACAGAACCCACAGAGTGAGAGTTGCTGGAGCCATGTCAGACTCGAAACCAGTCACAAGTGGCGTCCCACAAGGTTCTGTCCTGGGACCGCTCTTGTTCGGTATATACTTTTCTGAGGTACAAGCCAACGTGGGAGGACTATGGCTCACCAAGTTCACAGACGACTGCAAACTAGGCACCATAATCAACTCCCCAGCTGACACAAACATCTTTCAAAAAGGTCTCACAGAGATGGATAACTGGTGCTAGAGCCATGGTCTAAAGCTAAATGCCAAAAAGTGTATAGTCATACCTTTTGGCAAAAACAATGTGACCACAAATTACCACATAGGCGGTAACCCATTAGGTACAGAGAAAGAAATTAGGGATCTGGGGACCCAAGTTGATAGCAATCTCTCCTTTGACAACCACATTGCCAAAGTGGTTAGAAAGACCTTTTACATAGCCCACCTCATCATGAAAGGATTCACCTCTAGATCAAGAAAGGTAATCGTGCCCCTTTATTCATCCCTCATTAGGCCCATCATAGAATACAATGCCCCTTTTGGGATGTACCTTACCCGACACCTGCAGCAATTAGAAAGACCCCAAAAGTACCTCACCAAGAGGATCAAGGGACTCAAACAGATGCCATATGCTGCTCGGTTAAAAAAACTCCAGCTCTACTCAGTTGCATACTGCCTACTTGAAGGCGATCTATGCCTGACATATAAAGCTATGTCCAATCCAGAATTAATGGACATGCTCCACCTCAGTAAATCTAAATCCTTTAGAGCCACACGCTCGAGGGACTTGAACCTCAGCACTGAAATAAATAGAACTTGCTGGAGGGACAGATTCATAACCCAGAGGCTCCCTTCGCTCTGGAATTGAATTCCAATTCATGTTAGGCAGAGCACCTCACTGAATCTCTTCAAGAAGAATCTTGATGAGTGGATGGGGGATCGTAGGTTTGTCCCGGGGATTGCTTCCTTGTCACTATTAGACAGAGGCACAGCAAATTAAACCTTAAAAAGGGCACAGTATACTCAAATCAAGGGGTGGCGTAAGCCAAACAAAATTGGGCTAGGCTTATAATTGCCCCAGGGCAGATAGCCTAGTATGAACCTATGAACCTATGAACCTATGCTGTTGAACATTTTCATAAATATTTTATCAGTGGTATTCAGCAGCACACTGTCATATGTTTGACCTATGTGGTTGTATTTATACTGTACATTGTCAATTCATGAGATGATGCAAGTGAAAATCACATAAATTATTACTGTTTATATACACTCAGACTGAGCACTCATGAATGCTTTATTGTCACTCAGCTTTTTCACAAGTATGACTGTCATCAGAATATCATACTGTAAAACAGGGACATGTAACTCACAGTAACGCAACCTACATGAATGACGGGATAGACGTATTTTCTCAACAGTATACAATAACTTGGGATCAACATATTGCTGCTGCTTCTGCATATTAAAACAAAGGGCTTTTCATCAAAATATGTGAAGTACATTAGTCTCTCTGTAAAGCACTGATGTGGCAATCCTTCAAATGTGTATTTTCACATATTTAAAATAAGTCTTCTCCTGTGATGCTTCCGATTGGCACTGTGTTCTCTAAATTGTGTAACTAGATAGGTAGGTGGTTCAAATCCAACAGTGGTGAACTTGTGAATATCCTTCATGTCAGTTAAATATAGGTTCAACTGCTGATCCACTGTGTCTACTCCCAGTCATGAAAAACATTTAAACTGGGAGAGAGCTCCACCCCAAATCTGACTTTGAATGTACATGTTGATAACAATGTTGTCACCCACTTGTCTGCTGTGTACATTTATAGTTGATGTTTCAACTTACAAGAATTTCTGTGATTTTTTTTACAAACAAATTCTTTGTTTAACAAAGATGATGTCCTTTGATAAAATTTGTCATTTACAATATTAATATTAAGCTTTCTCCTCTAGTGTAAGGAATTGATATAATGCTTATTATGTTGTTGCCTTTGTAAGTCATGAGTTCAAATCCATGATTATCTACATATTCTGCATGTTTGGGATTCTACCGTCACAGTCACAACTACATTGTACATCACAAGTGTTTGTGTATAAATGTAGCATCATGCAATATTCTGTGACAACAAGACAGACTGCACAACTCTTTTAACCAACTGTAAGCACACATATATTTTGCAGTAATAAGATGATGTAATTCCTTCAAAAGCACACACACACACACACACACACACACACACACACACACACACACACACACACACACACACACACACACATATATATATCACAAGTCTATTTTCCTGTGGTGTATTCAAGTCTTCACAATATCATGTACCGTCTGTGGGCACATAGGTAGGTGTTCAAAACCAGCAGTGACTGACTATAATAATTGTGCATCAGTATACTGATTTGAATGAATGACATCCATTATAATATTAATGTGTATAATTATAGTGGAAGAGGCCACCCTATCCGTTTTACCTCAAACAACTGGTTTGTAACACAGTCTTATGATATAATGACTTCACATGGGTGGCATCCCACAGTTGTGTTAAGACTTCTACTGTGGCACATGTTATTTATACACACTTTGTTAGCCTATGGACTTACAAAGTTGTTTTTTCAATTTTAGAAAAGACAACATTACATGAGTACACTGACTTCAGGCAACCGCCATAGCATCAAGTTATATGTATCCATTTTTATGTTGGACAAACTATTTTCAACATATTTATGGATTTCATGGCAGTGAAAAAAAAGTGTTCTGGGATTCTTGTCTTGCGAGCATTCCTGTAGCACATGCAGTTGGTACTGACTTGTATAGTATGTGTACACACTTATGCTGTGGTTTGAAACCTGGGATTGCGTATGTTAAAAAGAGCGTGTATGGAAAACACTGACTTGTCCAAGCTGCACTGATATTTAACTGTTCAGGAACATTAACACAGCTACCACCTTTTCGTTACTCTGACAAATTATTTTTTGGTAAATTAACATCAAAAGCCCTTTCTTACTTCACACCTTGATTGCTGTTATTTAAGACAAACTCCATTGCTAACTCCTGTGGCAGACACAATCAATACAAAACTCTGTAAAGTGTGTAGTATGATAGGTGTAGTATGATAGACAGGGGTTTGAATCTATCATCCTCTGACTGTTGGGTAACTGCATCAAACTGGCTTAGGTGAAGAAAGAAGTTATGGTGTAGTCAGAGGGATACATTTTAAGGTCTCACCAGAGCCAGATCATGGTCAAATGTGGCCCTAGGCAGAGTAATGGACAAGTGTCCCCTGCAGCCATTCCACTGTCCCATTACTTGATTGCCTCCCCTCAGTTACCACAAACGTGTTAGTGTGCATGCTATTTTATTCTTTACTTTTAGAATGATTACAGAATTTAGATTTAAAACTTTTGTTTCAGACTTTTAGAGTACAAAATACTGATGCTATTTGCAAAATAAAACCAAAGTCTCCCATTGGCAACAGACTTAGCTTGAGCAGCAGTAAATTTCTCTTCACTTGAAACTCATTGAAAATGCATTAAAACTCAGATTCATTGCAAATCCAATAAAACTCACATTGCAAAATTGTTAAAACTTGCATATATTGAGAATGCCTCTAGCCAGTGTAAGATGCAGTGTACCTTGGGCCATGGGCTGTTTTCAAACCATCCCCCTCCAGCACACATTTTAGGACGACACATAAGTGCATTTGTACTTTAATTCACCTTCTTGATTGTTGTAAATTATGTTTCATGCTTAATATAACAATATTTGTTACAGTATGTTTTAAATTTGTAGTTTTGAACATTTTTCCAGGTAAGCAGTGAAAAAATACATGAACAAATAATGATAAATATATCCATTCAGAGGATTTCATATAAAACAGGCCACTCAGACTGCTGTCATCATAATCCACCAATATGAGTACTCAACAGTTACTGTCACTTTATCAAATGTGTACACATCATGACTGAATGAGATTAAAATGTCCACAGTAAAGTATTCTAATTGATTTACAGTAATGTACACTAGTCCTCCAAAGGCAGAATAATACAAGTTAGCAAATCATCAGAGTAATTTTTATCAACAGACATCCCCCAAACCCAGCAATTACAATTACATTGTTGACAGCATCCTTCTCAGATGTCAGTGTCAATGCCCAAAAAACCTAATAATGACCATAGTCTCATATTTCAAATTTATTTCACACAGACACACAGCAGCCAAAATATTTCATATTAATTCACATATAAACACATTAGTTCTGCAAAACCAAATTAAAGACTATTTAAAAATGACCAGATGATAAGGGCATAAAGTTAAATACATACATACAAAATACAAATATTTCAAGCACAGCCATTAATACCCTTCTAGCCTGCCAATATACTAAACAGTTGTTCCCATAATAAGGGTCCAGGCTGTTCTGAAAAGTATCTAAACCAGTGCTTGTTATAATGTAATTTGGTAGTCAGTTCCATGCATCAGCTACTCTCTCAGAGAACCAATCAGTACATTTCTTATTCATATAGAATCTTCTAGATGTGTTGTCTGAGGATTCTCTACTACTTCCTGAAAACCCCAGACATTCACAGAGGTAGTTGTTTCTAAATTCCCTATATATATGAATAAGGTTTCCTGTTATATATCTATATGAGATACTGTACAAGTTCAGATATTTTAATCTTTTATAATAACTTAATTTTCACATCCATGGATACCCTTGGTTTATTTCCACTGTACTCTTTCCAGTTTACTTTTTTTTCTTAAAAAGTTTCCATATTATTATTCCATACTCATGTTTGGATCTAATGTACCTAACAAACAGTGACTTCATCATTTCTGATTTCATAGAGTTTATAAATCTTTTATACATTTCTGATTTCCTAGAGTTTATAAATCTTATGCAACCTATAGTTCTATAACCATCATTAGCCAATTGGTTGATATGATTAGAAAAACTCAAAGCTGGAAATACCCATATACCCAGGTCCTTAAATGAATATATAGTTTCAATCACTGTGAGCTGTATTAAATATTCACCATTTAATTTATGTCTCCCAAATCTCATATGCTTAGTTTTTGATGCATTTATCAGGATATTAGTCTCCTGTACCTAAACGTTTAATTTACTCAAATCCTTTTACAGATATGCCCTAAGTATAACACATGTAATCTGTTTACCCAGTTTCAAGTCATCTACATACAGACTGTAGAACATCTCAGATGAAAAAGATATCCATGAAAGATACAATATATAAACAAGTATGAACCTAGGAATGAGCCCTGTGGGACACTCCGACTACAACCAAGAATTTTACCTGTCCAGTTCTGTATGATACTTGCCATGCCATGTTTGCAAGTTATGCAGCTATCTTATCAAGAGTACACTGATACCTAATTGTTCTAATTTATTGATCAGTGTCCTGATCAAATGCTGAAGTTAAATCAATATAAATTATATCACAACACAAATTTTCATCCATAGCTGTTATTAAATTGTTATAGAACATCATGTTACAAGTGGTAATAGATCTATTTTCAACATATGCATGCTGATATGTTTCAATTCCCAAGTTCAAATTCCAGTTCTGACAATAACTTATACAATACTACTGTCTCTGCTGTTTTTCCACAATATGAAAGTAGGCTTAAGGGTCTGTATGACTCTGGATTTGTCCTACTCCCCTTTTCCTTAAAGACAAGTTTTATAATTGCATGTCTCTAATCTTGAGGAATCTCTGCATATTTATACAACCAAGTAAATAATAGACATAATGGTGCTGTAAGTTCTCCGTGAAGTGTTTTCAGATCATTTTTATTAATTCCATCTCCTACCTGTGCTTTGTTTGGATCTAGTTTGCATAGTTCTTTTTCAATATAATCTAATTTGATTTCAGTATCTGAGGTTACCTGGATGCCACTAGGACAACTTTTCACCCACTTTATGGAGCCAAACTGTTTTGCACAAGATTTTATAAATATATCTAGAGTCTGTTGTGTCTGAGAATAAATTTTAGAATCTGTATATAGCTTATCAATTTGTATGCCTTTTATCCTTCCACATCTTATCTATCTATAAAATGGTTTTCTATTATGCTCAATATCTTTATATAAAATTTCTTCAAAGTTTGCTTGATCTTCACTCACACTATACTTAATTTGTTTGTCCAACTTGTTTATTTCAGTTTTTAAAGTTGTAGTTTGATCTGATTTCCATTTCTTATATTTTTTCGCTCACCTCAATCAAGCATTTTGTTCTTATAGAAATATATCTTCCTGATATTATATGCCTAGATTCTGATGTCAAGCATTTTTTTGATTTTTTTGCATTCAGACAATTTCTCTTGCAAAACTTTCCACGTTCCTTTTGTAGTTTTTTCCACTAAATGCATCACTCAAATTAGTTTTACATAGTGACTGTTTTGCTTTGATATCATCTGTATTAATCTTCTCTGCATTGATTTAGATTTCAGTTTGGCAGAATTATCTAGCAACAAATTATCCTGAATAACCCGATGATCACTGCACATCAATAGTGGTAGAACCTGACATGAAGTAGCAATAATTTCTTTAGCAACAGAAACTATGGGCTGGATTCACGAAGGCTTGCACGGAGTCTAAGAGTAGAGTAAGACTCCAGACAGCCAATATGTCTGCCAAGTGATCCAGGAACAGCCGGCAGGGACGTGCATGAGAGCTTCTAAAACGACTCTTGCATGGACAGTGTTAGATATGCAAATTACTTCATTTGCTGCTGAAAGCTATGCAAATGAGGTAAATCTGCGATCCAGGAAACACTAACCTGTCCGAGTAAGAGTAGTGTTATTTGCAGAAATGTACTCCGTTGGTAACTGAGTACCGTTCTGCAAATAGCAAAATGGCGCTATGACAGCTCCAAATAAAGGATGCATCCAGTTAAGGAAGCATGCTAATGGCCAAATATAAGGCCACTGGCATTATTATGTGTTGCAAAATAATAAAAAACAAAATTTGTTCCCCCGATCTCCAATGTTTAAGCGTAGCGCAGCGCCGCGCAAACATGCGGCGCCCTAAAAACTTGAAAAAAATTCCAAAAAATAGGCATTTTATTAGATATATTCATCTTCCATGCAGGTGAATGGCAGGCTGAAGACAACATGGCTACTGAGTAGTGGTTACTAAGGGGGGAAGCTCAGTCTGAGAGATGTAACCAAGCATTAGTAGGCAATCCTATGCAAATGTCTATAAGGATAGTGAATCCCAATTTTCCCTGCCATTTGAACCATGTCCCTAGAATGTAAGAGTAGGATTAGGGGAGTAGCAGAGTAGAAGATAGGTGACATCATCAGGGGGTATGTATCAAAGACTCTAAGCTTATTGGAGCAGAGTGGCATGTGTTTGCTGTGAGTTACTCAGGACTGGAAGAGGCGTGTCTACAGTTGTCTGAACTGAAACCCAGAAACTGAAGGTGTATGCTGTGGCTATCACTAAAGTTTCTTGCAAAGATGCTTACACTGTGTGTGCATGCGTGTGCACGCCTGTAAACCCATCTAAGCCTGTGTGCGCGTGTGTGCATCCATGTAAGCCTGTGTAAGGCTGTCTAAGCCAGTGTGCACGCATGTGTACCCGCCTAAGCCTGTGTAAGCCTGTGTAAGGCTGCGTGCGCACGTGTGCGGGTGTTTGCGCTTGTTTGCACGTCGCTGGCCCCTGTGGAAACAGAAAGGGAAAAGGAAGGAAAAGAAGTAGTAGGAAGTTAACCAAAGAGAACTAGCAGAGCTGCCAGGTGAAATCAATCAGAATCAGCCAATTACACAGGCAGTACACTAGCCCAGCCCAGCACTTAAAACTCTGCAAACAACATCCCCCCATGTTTTTCTCAGAAACACTGCAACACTGCAGTCTACAAAGAGAAGTGAAAACTTAAAAAGCTTAACTGAGACACAAAAATGGTAGGGGCTGCCATTGCTATTATAAGGCAACATCTGCAAGATGCTGAGGGTGGTGCCATTGCAAATGCTGCTGAGCAATCCACAGTGAGGAGATGGAGAAGAGTGTACAGACCCAGGCTAACCTATCAGGAGCTACATGAGCTGGAGATAGTGGAGTGCTATAGAGTGGACAGAGACCTCCTGCAGCAAATTGTTGAGCTGTGCAGGCCACGCCTCACACACAGAACCAACAGAGAGGAACCCATCCCAGTGGAAACCAAGGTATGTGTTGGCCAAAGAATACTAGCAAAAGGTACCTTCCAGAGACCAACTGGTGATATGATGGGCATTTCACAGGCATCAACATCCAGGGTACTGCACCAGTTCCTGAATGCCATGTCAGCACATGTCGGTGATCATGTATATTTCCCCAATTCCTGTGAGGTATTGGCCAGCAATATGCGCCTCTACCAGCAAATAGCGGAATACCCTGAGGTAGTGGGTGCAATTGACTGCACGCACATACACATCAAAGCACCAGCCGGTGAGCGGGGTAGGGTCTACATCAACTGTAAGCATTTCCACTCCATCAGCTGCCAGGTCATGTGCGATGCCCAGGGCATAATACTGAATGTGTGTGCTGGCTGCCCTGGAAGCTACCATGATTCCCATATCTGGCATCTGACACAGCTGTACCAGACATTTGCCAATGGGGACATCCCTGACGGTCACCTAGTGGGGGATGCTGGATATGCACTGGAGCCATGGCTGACGACACCCATCAGAAATGCACACACACCTGAACAAGAACTCCATAATGAGGCACACGCACAAACATGAAATGTAATCGAACGTGTGTTTGGGATGCTCAAGTCATGGATCCGGTGCCTGGACACATCTGGTGGAGCCTTGCAGTACTCACCAACTACATGTACCCAACGTGTCATGGTATGTGCCATGCTACACAATATGATCCTGCAAAAACAGCTGCAGCAGGAACAGCATGGGGCAGGGCCACACAGCCCCCCACCATTGCCAAGGCCTGCACAGGCACATCGTGACTCAGAGGAGGAACAACCTGAGCCTGCCCCAGTAGGCAGAAGGAGGCATGCCCAGTATGACTTGGCCTTGGCAAAGAGGCAACGCATAGCACATGCACTGGCTCAGTAGGAACCCTGGAAATGATACCTCTCTCTGACTCGCACATAAAATAAAAGGGATGCCTAACTTGACAATACCTGTTTCCAAACATGTATAGGGAGTGTAGTATGTGCATCTGACATAGGCAGCCCTGCAGCACCACCTGAGGTATGATTGCCATGTTTTAAGCACTATAAAGCAGTGCTAAGCAGCATTTACCAATATTTAGTATATGTAAACAAAATTTCCCATGTTAACTAGCGCAATGTTGGGCAACGTTGAGCAATGTTGGGCAAGGTCGGCAAAGTCGTGCAAAGTTGAGCAAAGTCAGGTAAACATGCTCATATTTGCTTTACTGTTCCTTAAGCAGTCTGGTCTGCCCAGCATGAAAATAAAAAGCAGTGACAGGGCTCGAACCCAGGATACTGTGCACTATAGTCACAGTACTGAACCACTAAGCCATGATAGCATTTCAATGGCACTGACACAGCAGGACAATTGTACACTAATGCAAGCACAAAGAAATACTGTATCATGCCCCTAAAGAGGCATATGGGTAACCTCCCCTACAGGCCTGTGCAGACAGAGAACATCAGGCCAGGCAGTGTAATGTGGGTTGTGTAGGGTATGAAGTCGCAATCTAATATACGTGACATTGGACGCTAGGATCTGTAGCACAGTAGTATGCCTCAAGCCAGTACGATAGGCAACAGTACAGACTGAAATGGTGTACCATACATAGCAGTGCAGGCATAGCAAATGTGTATAAGTGCCAGGTGAAACCTTTGTCCTATGTACACCCACAGTAACAATCGGGTGTGCCCCCGGGTCGAAATGTACAAAGAATAGCTGGCCCCCTGTATGGAGAAATGTTGATAAGTCTATGCAAAATGTCTCATGGAAGCCCTGCAGGCACAGCATGATCCCTGTTGATCTATGACACAAAGGTGAGCCCTGCTGTAAACATACAACTTGATTTGCCATACACATATAGTATAAATGCCTATACTGGGCGTGCTCACACACTCCAACAAATGTAGTGGATTTCATTCAGCATCACACTGAAAGGTCATACTGGGCATGCTCACACACTTTAAAAAATGAAGCAAATGTCAGGCAGCAACATACTGAAAGTTCATACTGGGCATGCTCACACACACAGGCTAAATACAGATGTGATAATAAGGGATCTATGGACAAATGTGGATAGTCATCTCTACTTCCAGAAACACATTCACAAAGTGGTCAGAAAATCATGCTATGTGTTTACACAAACTGCCAAGGTCTGTGCATGTAGGTCAAAGGAGGTTCCCATTACTCAGCGATCATCAGACCCATCAGTGAGTACCACAACACACTTGTGAAGAATCTGATTAGGCATGTTCAGCAGCTAGAAGGCCCACTGAAGTACCTTAACAAGAGGATTACTGGCCTCAAATAGTTGCCGCATGCAAAAAGACTGAATGTAACCCAATCGGTACTCAATTGCATACTGTCATCTCAGGAGATCTCTGCCCAACAGACAGGTCCATGTCATGGCTACACTCAGATCTGTTCTGAGTTACAGCTCAATGGCACTAAATATACAGATCTAACTGATATTGCCAACATCCTGGCAGATAGGATCAGTGTTAACTTTACCCCCCTCACCCATTAAAGAGCACATCTCTATAATGGAAGACTGCAAAGTTGCTGTCATCACGGCTGCACAGGTAAGAAAGCACTCTCCAAAGCCAGTATCACAACAGCCATGGGACCAGATAACATCCCAGGCTCTGTAGCATCTACTTCCCTGAAGTCAAATTTAACATGGAAGGTCTGTGGCCACTGAAGTTTCCAGAGGACTGCAAACTAGGAGCCACAATTGTAAACACTAAAGATGTGGACATCCTACAAAAGGGCCTCACTGAGACAGATGGCTGTTGTCAAAGCCATGGGCTCTAGCTCAATGCCAAAAGGTGCATTGTCATCCCCTTTGTTAAAAACTCTGTAGCCAAGAACTACAACATAGGTGGTAGTATACTTCACACTGAAAGTGTGGCAAGAGACCTTGGGTCACAGGTGGACAGTGGACACAACTGTGATAACCACATTCCCACAGTAGTCAGGAAACCCTCCTATGTGGCACACCTCATCACAAAATGTGCCTCATGCAGAATAGAAGAGGACAATGTTCCCCTCTACTCATCACTCACTAGAACTATAACAGAGTACAACACCACTTCTGCTATGTACCTCACAAGACAACCACAATAACTGGAAAGCCAGCAGCAATACCTCACAAAGAGCATTAGCAGCCTGAAATACATGCCATACACAGACCATCTCAAAATTCTCCATCCGTACTCCCTTGCATATCACCTACTCAGATGTGTTCACTGCCTAACATACAAAGCTATGTCAAACACAGAGCTGTTGGACATGCTCCACGTAAAACACTCACAATCCCTCTGACCTTCGGACCCAAAACCACGAGTGAAATACAAAAGGAAGGGGTGGACCCAGTTACCTTATGGATACCCACACCTTCAGTTTAGTGGCCCTGCATGAGGCCTTGGAGACCATGCAAGTGCAACTAACATTGGGCAAAGCTGCTCATCAGATTGTAGCCTACTACAGATCACGTACCTTGTCTCAGGAACCTCAATCAGTATTCCTGAGAACAATGGAAAATACAAAGGTCCTGTCAAACACCATTATATGAGGAGATTACAACTACCCAAACATTGAGTGGGAGAATTACTCATGTACAACGTCCTTTGGCCAATGTTTCCTAGAGTTTAAAAACTCTAACACACTGGAACAGCTGGTCACCATGCCCACTACAGGTGACAACATACTGGACATGATCACATGATCATCACCAACATGGGGTACCAGTGTTCCACAACAGAGATAAACCCCCACTGGTAATACCAGATCATAAAGTAATCACACTGGGCATCCACATCCCGCCCCCCCCCCACCCAGTCAATGAAACCACTGTGAAGACATATTCAAAAGCAAACTGCACACTTCCCAAGACCAAAGTGGAATGTTCCAAAGACCTCTTGCTATAGGATAATGGTATACAATCTGCAGAATCATTTACAAGTTCATCCCATGAGCATCTACAGGGATGCATGGAATGAGACAACACAAAGAAATCCAAGATGCACTCCTCCAAAAATAAGACAGCAATCAGGTGGTTGTTGCCTATAAATAAGCTAGACAACAGAAGGAGGAAACGAACACATGATAGAGCCAACTTCACTAAAGGAAAGGCATCACTGATCATTATTAAGAAGAAACAATGATCGCTCATAAAATAATCCAAGGACTGTTTCTAAAGACAAATAGCCAAGGAATGTAAGAATAACAACCACATAGCCATCGGTAGCTATACCAGACATGTAGGTGTCAACTTCCAAATATGCTGTCAGCTACTGAAAAAGGAAAGAAATACACTCAACCAACTTTCATTGCCCACATCCAGGGGGACAACTTCAGTGTAAACTCACCCCCATTACCCTCAAATGGCCCTGTGCCCATCACAGAAGGATGCTGAGCCCCACACGTCATGGACATGGAGGTAAAGACAGCCCTCTCCAAAGCTAAGAACACAGCATCAATGGGAATGGATGGTGTCCCAGGCTGCGTCTTACACTAGGCCCAAAAGGAACTACACCCTCACCTACATCCACTGTCCAGACTCAAGTGTACCACAGGCTATGTACCCAAAGAATGGCATACACTAACAGTCATCCAGCTCCACAAAGGGGGAGTCACAACAGAACCTGGAAAACATTGCCCTATATGTCTACTCAGCCTGGTCTACAAAGCTATTGAGCAAATTGTTATGAAACCCATAAACAGAGACATTGGAGACCTCCAGACACTGGACTCTACACATTTCCACCTTGTTAAAGGCAAATCCTGTCTCCTACACCTAGTTGACTTATTTCAAACAGTTACCAAGGACATAGATGGAGGTGAAAATAGTCCACACAGCCCACCTGGACTTCACTAAGGGCTTTCTACACCATTCCCCACTCTGTCATCATGGACAAGCATATCAGCTTGAACATTAACAGCTATATCACAGGATGGGTGGCCAAGTGGCTCACAGATCAAACACACATGTTCAGAGTTGCAGGTGCTATGTCTGACTCTAAGCCAGTCACAAATGACATCCCACAGGTCTTGGTCCTGGGACCCCACTTGTTCAGTAGATACTGCTCAGAAGTACAGACGAGCACAGGAGTTGTATGGCTGAACAGGTTTGCAGATGACTGCTAGCTGTGGTCCATAATTGACTCTATGGCTGACACAGACATCCTCCAGAAGTGTCTTACAGAGACTGATACCTGGTGTCAAAACAATGCCCTCAAGCTGAGGGCCAATGAATGCATAGTCATCCCCTTTGGGTAAAACAATGTGCACACAAATTACCATATAGGTGGTATTCCAGTATGTACAGAGAAAGTCATTATGACCCTGGGGACACAGGTAGATGGCAAACTCCCCTTTGATGGTCACATGGTCAAAGTGTTCAGACATTCCTTCTATGTAGCCCACCTAATGTCACCTAACGTAACCCACATTGTATAGTCTGATGATGTCACCATCCAACAAATATACCTGTGGAAAGAAGAGCTCACAGTAATGTGCATAGTGTGTCATGTAAATGCATACTCCTGTAACATCATAAAATAGATAGGGAGGGGTTTGAATCCTGCACTTGACAAGTGTGTGTGTGTGTGTGTGTGTGTGTGTGTGTGTGTGTGTGTGTGTGTGTGTGGGCTCCTTGGGAAAGAGCAAACGTTTTGGAGAGTAGTAAAACACCTTAAAAGTGGTATACTAATCATGGTCAAGTCTGATGATGTCACCATCCTACGAATATACCTGTGGAAAACAGACTTCCCTATAATGTGTATAGCATGATGTGGTAGTGTGTACTTCTCTAATATCATGAAGTAATTAGGTAGGGGTTTGAATCCTGCACTTGACAGAGGTGTGTGTTTGTGTGTTTGTGTGTAATCACCTTTGAGAGGAGTAGAACACCTTAAAAGTGGCATACATATCTATGTCAAGTGTGATGATCTCACCATCCTACGAATATACCGGTGGAAAAGAGACTTCCCAGTAATGTGTATAGCATGATGTGTTAATGTGTATTTTTCTAGCATCTTGAAGTAGGTAGGTAGGGGTTTGAATCCTGCACTTGACAACTGTTTGTGTGTAATCACCTTTGAGGGGAGCATCCTTTCTGGAGAGGAGTAGAACACCTTAAAAGTGGCATACATATCTATGTCAAGTGTGATGATGTCACCATCCTACGAATATACCTGTGGAAAAGAGATCTCCCAGTAATGTATATAGCGCATCGTGTTGATGCATACTTCTCTAATATCCTTAAATAGTTAGGGAGGGGTTTGAATCCTGCATTTGGCAACTTTTTGTGTGTAATTACCTTGGAGAAGAGCAACCTTTTTGTAGGGTAGTAGAACACCTTGCAAGTGGTATACTTATCTCTGTCAAGTCTGATGATGTCACCATCTACAAATATACCTGTGGAAAAATGGCCCCCAAGTAATGTGTATAGCACATTGTGTTAATGTGTACTCCCCTAATATCATGAAGTAGTTAGGTAGGGGGTTGAATCCTGCAGTTGATAACTGTGTGTGTGTGTTGGTGTGTAGTTACCTTGGAGAAGAGCAACATTTTTGTAGGGTAGTAGAACACCTTACAAGTGGTATACTTATCTTTGTCAAGTCTGATGATGTCACCATCCTACAAATATACCTGTGGAAAAGAGACCTCCCAGTAATGTGTATAATGAGTCATGTTAACACGTACTCCTTTAGCATCATGAAGTAGTTAGGTATGGGTTTGAATCCTGCACTTGGTGAGTGTGTGGCTCTATGTGTGTGACATTGTTGGTCAATATGTGGTGGATTTTGCTTTTACTACTGTATGACATATCAGTATGCATTGCACATGTGAGGTAGCTGTGTGGCAAATACATATACGTACATGTTACTTCAATTATTGCATGTGTGGGAACCCTACTTTATCCAAGAACACAGCTGTCATCTTTGCCAAACTGTGCTGCTGCCTCCCAGACCTTAGGTCACATCTGTATGCTTGTGACAAGGCCAGCCACTGCAGTGATGCCTGGCCTAGGTCATCCGTGTCACACACACTCATTAAGGTTTCTACTGAATTGTTTGAATGAGGGTTTATGGCTGAGGTATATGTCAGACCTGTTCAAACACAGTGAAGTCTGTCAATGTTGACTATTCATCATAGGTGTACAACAACCTTTGTGGATATGCATGCAGACCCCTTATTGCTTATGTGATCCACCGAGGGATTTCAAAATACCTTAGGAAATGTGATTATCAAAGGAGAGATGACGTAACACTAGGTTGCATGTACACATCGGTATCTGTTCATCATGTTGGTGGCTACTACCTATGTGGTACTGTGGAGATACTGTTTCGTAAAGGTGGATGACTATGATTAGTTTGGCCTATAGCTTTACAGCATGGGTTAGACAACAGGTATCTGTCTGCATGATACCCTTGTGGAGGATGTGTGTGTTACCTGGAGAATGCATTATAGGCCACATTATGCATTACCAGACATGGACAGACATATCCCTACTGTGATTGCTTGTACCTAAGAGAGCTATATGCCAAACAGGAGTGGTCTCAGTAATGGGTGCAGGTGAATACCACTGGTTACTGGCATAGTATAGTACCTGAAGGATCCAAATGTTGCTGTGTCCTACATCTGTGTGTCAGTTGTCAAGGCATCATCTAACGATTGTTTATGGTCAGGCTGTTGAAGTCATGTATACTACCAGAATGCAAAACAATGACAGATAGTAACAGTATCACCCACAGCACAGTGTCAAACCATGTCATACACACATGTGTAGTCAGGTTCCAAAATGTGTGTAGTACAATGCATACTGGCCACCAATAGAAACTATGGAGTGTTACTGTGTAATACAGAGCATGTCACCCTGCACATGTGTCCACTATGCACGTACATGCAGACAGTGCACCTCCACCATGTTCACAACTGTACACCTGCAAATCTGTGCTACACACATCCCACACATACTGTCCACTCTCTAACACATGCTGCCAATACTGAACACATCAGCCAAGTGGCACGTGGGCGGACAGTACACTATTGGAACTAACATTGGTGTAAACAACACTACAATGACAATCATAGCGTTAATGCATCATGCCTGCTCAGCTACACCTTCAAGCATATCATTACACTCTACTGCTGACAACATGTTAACATTGCTATACTGCTATAAAGACACCCTGTGCATCAGCACCATGGTAGCCTGTTCCTGCATCGATGTTACAGTGTGTTGTTGGTTTGCCAGAGGCCTAGAGTGAGCCATCCAATTGACATGTGTGTGTGTGTGTGTGTGTGTGTGTGTGTGTGTGTGTGTGTGTGTGTGTGTGTGTGTGTGTGTGTGTGTGTGTGTGTGTGTGTGTGTGTGTGTGAGATGGGCAAGAATACTGGTATGGGCCAATGTTGATGTAATGTGTGTGGGTATGTATTAGCCCTAGGTGTCTGGATTATGTGTGTGTGTCTGCATGCACACAGTTCCATCATGTGGCTGCCATATATGGGAATTTGTGGGACAGCCACAGACTGTACCTGCGAGGCTTTACAGATCACCGTCTCTGGCCATGGATATGGTACCTGTGCCAGGCAGGGGTGCTACTGGCACTATCAGGTACTAAGCCAGACTGGGTACTATCCCCAGAGGTAGATGGATGTACACTGGACCCAGTTCCCTGCTGGGACTGTCCAGAGCCATGAGCATGTGGTCTTCTATGATGTTCTATGGACAGCCCACCCCCAACATTGCTGGGGCTGGTACTGGCACTACGGGAGTGGCTGTGGCTTGAGGAACGTCCACGGCGACTGCTAGCTGCTGATGTTGCTGGCATATGTCCACGTCGATGACTCAACCATCCCGCTCTGTCCTGACACATGGACATGACATTGTGGAGAATATCTAATGTCTCTCCCCAATGTCTATCAGTGTCCTTAGTGTAATTACGGATGGCACCAGCTAGGTCATGGATACTGTCAATTATGGCAGTGTTATGTGCCATCTGTGCCCTTAGTCCCTGTCTGGTGTACTGTTCCATAAATGCCTGTGCCTCCATGACAGCCTGGAACATGCATGAGGTTGTAAGACCTGTGGCACGTCTGCCAGTGGCATGATGAGCAGCAGTGCTCCGACGAGAACCCCTGGACATCTGCCTATGTGGTACCCTTCCAGACATCTGGGTATGGCTGCTGTGTCGGGATGCATGTGCCATGGATACCACACTGTCCTGGACAATGCTGACTGTACGCTGTCCCTCAGCTAAGGGCTTTGGTGATGGATGTATTGGCAGTATAACTGTGTGCATGGATGGAGTGGACACTTGTGTACTGTCGATTGGTGGCCCAACAGCAGACCCTGGCAAACATGCCTGTGCCTCAACACACCTATCATCATTATCACTATCTTGCTCAGTGACATCAGTTTCCCTGCTGCAGTGAACCAGCCCAAAGTCAGCACCTGTGAGAGGAAGACAGGAAGCACACTTTACGACCTGTACATGATGTCGGCACACATGCACACATGCACACATGAACACATGAACACATGCACACATGAACACATGCACACATGAATGCATGAACACATGCACACATGAACACATGCACACATGCACATGAATGCACTCCTCACTAAAACAGACACACACACACACACACACACACACACACACACACACACACACACACACACACACACACACACACCACCACCAGCAATCCAGAATGTTCTCAATAGCGGGTGATGGTGGGTTACAGTATCACAAGGTTAACAGTTATATCACACGTGTCAGCATGCAGGACATGTGTTGCTCAACAGCATGCAGTGTGGGTGTAGACAGCCATTGCTAATAACAGTATACATGGCTTTGATGCATGTGTGTTGTTGTTCAGTGATTGGCCTCACCCTGGAACGCAATGTGTACATGGACACAACATTACTGTGTAAGTGTTAAAAGCTCTGCAATGTCCTGTGCACCATCACTCACAGGTATACATACCATGGCTGGATGTGTATCTGTGTGTCACATAGATATCCATTTCTGATTAGAGTGTCTGTGTCTTTAACAGATAAATGTGGACACAGGTTTAGCACATGCATGCTATGTATACACACAGGATGAGTGGTGCATGTATACCTGATGGAATAGCATTGCTCAACATAGCCATTGTACAGTGGTTATATTGAGTGTAGGACATACTGTGGCCATGCCAGTGCCAGCCATGACATGGCATGCTACAACACAACTGCAACATTAAACGTTACACATGTCATGTGACATATACACTCAATAGCATTACAAGACATATACAATTCACTTTGTACAAAAGGTGATTGCTATGCATATTGTGTATCGGTCCACGTGTTTGCATACACACAACATTGAGGTGCATTGCAGTTAATGCTATGTGTAGTACTGTGGTCACTGTAACTGGATGGGGTGTAGTACCATGAGCCATCATCATGCAGCATCATGTGGTCACTCAAGGCTACTAATGTGTGCCAGACTGGCAAATACCATGCTGTACCTAGAACTGCTGTACCATGGCTACATTCACCATTTCACAGCCAGTTGTACATGGGTTTGTATGGTGCCCAATAGGGGGCATTGCCTAACATGAATGCGTTATGTGTTGAAGAGTGTTGCACAGCCACATGAGAGGCATCTGCCCCTCAGGTATATTATGTGTGCTGTGCGGATGACATTTGGGATACTGGAGTGTGACCTTACAGCGGGTGTCTGAATACACCATGTGTAACATGTGAACGTGTACCGCGTATGACAAAGTTGTGTATGTTGTGTATGTGTATTGCCTCTGCCTATCCAATGTCCACTACAGTGTTGCCACAATTGTGTGGGATGCTCTGTGTATTGTATGTGTTTTAGGCAGCTACCCACATTACTGGGATGTGCATAGTCTCACAGCAAACATCCACAGCATGCATTATGCATAGGTGTGTTACGTGTACATGGCCTACAGCTCACCTATGACATGCACATTTAATTAGCAATATTTAATGTAGAACACACTCACCAGCATGGGTCTGCTGCCTTGCTGTCACACCAAAGGGCCCTACAAGGATATGAGACAGTTTGTCAGTGGCAACAACTGTGGCATTGCTACTGTGTGCCTGCAATCTTACAGTAGTACAACGGTTGACAGTCACAGGCCTACAGATTACATTCCTAATTGATTGTTAATATTGTACAACACTAGGCACCACATCCACTAACTACACAGTACACATCTCACATGAGCATGCTCTACCAATAGAGGTAACAGTAGTCTACTGCTATGCCATGTTACCTGCACGCTCTGTGTCAACTTGCTGGGTGGCTCCGGCCTCCATGATGATACATGTTGCTTGTTGTTGTTGTTGTTGGCCAGGAGCCACCTGGCTCAGGAGCAGTTCCTCCACTCTGGTGAGGAGGTGATAGATGGGTACCCCCACCACCTGTGGCAAGCTGTTGTCTACGGATATCTGACGCACACTGCTGGACATGTCTAATTAAATCACTGCAGTGATGGCGTACCTGCTCATATGTCTGGTTATGCATGCCTATGACATTTACCCTATGGACAAGATCTTGCCACAGTGCAGTTCGCTCATGCTGGTCCTGGCTGGTTCTGGAGAACAGCAGGGCATAGTGCTGCACCAGGCTTGTTGTTATCTGTTCCTCCTCTGCCGTGCTGTTGGTGGCGTTATGATAGTGGGCCTTTACCCTGGAAGACAATGAAACAATATTTGTGAGCGTGTCATGTGGCACACTTAACATTCTAAAGTACAGATATCAATTAACTGCCATATATAGCAACCTATTGGCTGTCAAAGGATACACAATTTCAATACCACATATCAGTGCTCAGCCCACAACTGGCTGACGGTGCCTAGCACACTTTATATATGAAACCATGTTTTGCACAGCAACAAAGATAAACCAGTATGTAAGACTATACAACAGTACATGGCACACTGTATTCGACACAATGCACCGCCTAGCCACAGGAGGTATATATCAAGATAATGCACCAGGAAATATGTATTCCATTGCAATGATTGTAAAGTCCAGTTACAGTATTACCAGTATACCACACTAGTCGTTGATGGCAAACCCCTGCCTAACATATGAGCACATTTGTTAATATAGGTGGCATACTGCTGTACTAGACTATACATGTTGCTAGATACGCACTTATATCCTGTAACACACGTATGACTGAGGCCATGGTACAGGCATACCCACACACACATCAGACATACTTACCAGACACAAAGGTATGGTAACCCAGATGACCTTTACCTGTGTACCATACAGTACTGTGTGTCAGTAGTTACAAAGCCTTATGCCTGAGGTATGTAATCTGTGAGGACTACAGGGAACACACAAAACAGTGGTTCCAAAAAATGTGGACATACACCATACTGTGCTGTGTAGGCATACAGCTTCAGGTAGTACTACAGTTCATACATGAGTTGGATTCACCAGCAGTAACACTCAGTAAGCATACATGCACTGCTTTAGCCTACAATGGGACACCCCAGTTGACACCAAGGGACTACGTCAGACTGCATGGCATGCCACATTTTCTGCCTAGCAATTGCATACACATCTTTTGCTGGGATCACAGCTAGGACACATAATACCATGACAGAAACAGTTTCCCATTAAGCTATCACACATATACAGAACTCTGACACATTCACCAACACATTCACCATCACACTCAGTCAACCTCACATAGCAATTATTGCAACAAGTACATGTGGGTGTGTATCGCTTCATAGTTAGGTAATAGGCTATTGGCCATAGGGCCTATAGAAGTCTAGCCATAAGCTACCCTGGCCTTTGACACACAGGTAAGTACGTTTCACGTGGCCCTGTCAAGCAGAGCCACAGAGATGATTCCCAGGGTGTATTTCCTATCTCCCATACAATCATTAGGCTTATTTATGATGACAGCTAATTAGAAGCTTTGTTTGCTATTGATAGGTGGTTTGTTCCAGAGTATGGGATGTCTCTGAGATAGGAATCTATCCCTCCAGCATGTGCTGTCTATTGAGGTCACAAGGTTTAGGTTCCTAGAGCATGTATTTCGTAGGGATTGTGATCTGTCTACGTGGGGCATGTCCAACAGCTCTGGGTTTGACATAGCTTGGTATGTTAGGCAGAGGTCACCTCTGTGTAGGCGGTATGCGACACAGTCTAGCTGTGGGTTTGTGAGATGGCCTGCATAGGGCATCTGTTTGAGGCCGGTAGTACTCTCTGTGAGGTATGTCTGTGTCATTTCCAGTTGCTGTAGATGTCTTGTGAGGTACATACTGCATGGGGCATTGTACTCGATAATGGGCTTTATGTGTGATGAGTAGAGGGGAACACTGACCTATATTTCCCTGGATGACACACCTTTTGTGATGACGTGTGCCACGTAGACAGATGACATGACTAGTGTGGCACAGTGATTATCAAAGGGGTCAGTACTGTCCACCTGTGACTCATGGTCTCTTATCACACCTTCAGTGTTAAGTAGACTACCACCTATGTGGTAGTTCATGAGTAAAGAGTCTTTGCAAGAAGGTATGCCAATGCAGTGTCAACATTAAGCTTGAGTCCATGGCTTTGTCACCAGGCATCTGTTGCAGTAAATATAACCCTGTCTCTCTCTCTCTAAATATATATATATATATATATATATATATATATATATATATATATATATATATATATATATATATATATATATACTATATATACATGTAGATATACATATAGGCACATATACAGTCCACCTTTCATGGTGGGGATATCAATTATGCAAAGGTTGTGAGGTATACCATTATGTCATAATATTGCACAGTGTTGTGCGGAATGCATTGAAGGTGTTCTCAGCCCAGGTAGCTTTAGCAGGCCTCACTGGCTGCAACAACTGCAAACCTGACGAATCATACCCACAGCGTTTAACCACCACATGTCATATAACAGCACTGTATGCTGTCTTATTTGCCACACACTACAACCTACATAGAAATATGCACATAACAACCTTCAACAACATATATATGTCCACCCTTCACAAACAGTTGCAGTATGTCCCTTGCTCTATGCACATGTACAGATGCTAATATATCTGACACAGACAGATCTCTCCATATCTGTGTGCCATACACACACAAGGTCCACACTGTTGTAAGTTTGTGTACCTCACGGCTGACCTGTTGGGCCTTGCTGCAACATGAACAGGTGTCACATATGAGCACACAGTAATATTAGAGGGTGTATATATAGCTGCAAATACTAGATTAGCATACTAGCCTGGTACAGCTGTTGCCAATGCTAAGCTACACATTAATATGACTATCATGCGTTTGTTACCCTGTCATATCCATGTTTATAAAATCGTATGCGCTACTCCCACAAACAGACATTGTACACACTACTGTACAGAACACAGATAACATGGATCAGATGTTTTACATTTAATGCTGAGCTACATATGTCACAGTCATATCCCACTGCACACAGCTACACACTGATGTCTCCATGCCAGTAGTTATGCAGGGCATCTGTGCATAGATACATACTGCTGCCACATATGGATGATTCAAACTATGTAGAGTACTCTTCATAAACATCTACTACATGCCAGTAAATACATAGCTGTTACATACCTTACGTTTGTATGTGTTCGTATTTGTCTGTTTCATGTGTTTTGTAATAGCTTTTATTTTTATAGCTTATGATTTTTTTCAAGATATATTTTTTATTTCAATATAATTATTTTTCTTTTCAATATATTATTTATTTTACAATATTATTTTTTTCAATATATTTTTCTTTTCAATATATATATATTTTAAATATATATATATATATATATATATATATATATATATTTTTTTTTTTTTCAATATATTATTTTTTTTCAATATGATATATTTTTCAATATATATTTCTTTTCAATATACTTTTTTTCAATATATTTTTTTTCAATATATATTTTTTTCAATATATTCTTTTAGTTTTTCTTTTTTTTTTGCTATATATTACTTTTTCTTTCAATATATTTTTGGTTGATCTTTTTTCTTTTTTTCTGCTGCTGTTGTCTGTGTCCGTATCTCTCTCTCTCTCTCTCTCTCTCTCTCTCTCTCTCTCTCTCTCTCTCTCCCCCTCCGTACTTGCAATGAAATGATTGCATGTGTGGACAGCAAGTACAGCCTGCTTTTATAGGCATCTGCACATGTGCATGTGATGGCCTCTGCACGAATTAGAGGCCACCATTTGGCAGTTGCATGCAGCCTGCTGTGTGGTACTTGCAGTACTCACTGTCATAGCAACCCAATACTATAAATTGCTAAGTCAGGTAGGCGTAGCCCTTTCAGCTTTCCAAAGTGGGGACCATGCCTGTTTGCTGTGGACACCGTTGTGTAAGTCAGAAGGTTGGTATACTTCTCATAACTGATGCTGGGGGTGTAGCCAATAATTTGAATGTTGTACTCAGACCTGAATGTTGCCACTTCCAGTACACAGTTGACAGTGTAGAAGTGTACTCACCCCTACAAATACTAACACAAGATAAATGGGAGTATGTAGTTTATTTTCCACTTATACAATTAACTGGCATAGATAAGTAGTTATTGAGATGTTTTCATTTTGCACATGAACTGTTTGGGAACTGCTGTACTGTGGATATTAATGTACTCACTTCTGCACAGTTTGTGATTTTTCTTTTGTTGACATTATCACAGGATGCTCATGAAAACTGGACAATTCCAGTACTGAGTATGCCTACCTACATCCTTGCTGTACATTGAACACACAGGTAATTTGTACATTTGGGTGGGGATTGTCCTGCTATGATACTGTGTGGGGGTTGAGTGCTGCTGTAACATTATTTACTGCTAGAATGTCTGGTTCTGTTATCACAGTCATGTAATACAATTCCACAACAACTGCTAGTAAAGTTTCACAGAACAGGTTTTGTGTTATGGCATTCCTATCTTTCCTTTACATTCACTCATTCTGATGCATGATATATATATTGCAGCAACAACCTGCTGTATATCTACTGTGGCCTAGTGGTACTTCATGCAGTCTAGTGTGTCCAAGGTTCGAGACTAACAGTGGTGCTTTATTTTGCTGCTGAGCAGAACAAGGCCCCTCATATGCAGGGTGACTAAGGTGCTTTTAAGCAATTGTAAGCGGGTTTGTGTGGGTTTCCACAATGCTTAGCAATACTAAGCTAAGCACACACATGCTCACACTCACGCAAACCTGCTTACTACTTCTTAAAAGTGCTTACTCACGCTAACCCCTGCACTCATTTCTTTGAAAGAAAAGAAAATGGGGAGATAGGAAAGTGATGAAAAAGGGGCACAAAGAGGGAAAGACAGTAGAGAAAACAGCTCAGGATGTGCAGGATGGATGTAGGGAAGGTCCATAGCTGCCCATTTCTTTAACAGCAACAGCTGTGCATATACTAGTAATTTGGAGGGAAATTTGAAACCTTCCACCCCCGAGAGAGGGGTGAGGACAACGAAGTATGTTGTACTGCCAATTAAATTTCAGTTTATGTGTCCAGTGGACATTTGTGAAAAATGGGCAGCTATGTATGGGGCGTAATTTTTTTGTGGGAGCAGATTGCCCATTTTTTTTCAGGTGAGAGTGGAATGTGGGTTAGGGGAAGTAGGTATATTTTGGGAGGTAGGTTGGGGAGGTAAACAGACAAGACAAACAAGATGCATACGGGGCAGAATATGACACATGGGGTGGGTGAACACCACTGATGGGGAAGGATATTTGGAAATCACAAGCCCATGAGCCCACAGATGGCAACAGTGGAACTGAAATCCCCACCCATGGACAGTCACCACTGCACCTTTACAGCCCAGAGGGTGGCTGTGCTGGGGGCTGCGTAGGAGGGGCAGGCTTACCCGTGAGTCACGCCACTCTTGCCTCGAGCTGGTATAGAGGATCAGTGACTGAACGCTCGATCTCCCTACGCACCACAGCCCGGACCATTCAGAGAGTGATAGGTGGCCCTCCTCCGGCCACGCTTACACGGGGGGGATGAGCCCAATCCCCTGCAGCACTTCCACCCAAAGATGGCACAGGACCAATGGAGGACGAGGTCCCGGGCTGGGCACTGGACCTGCTGGTGCCAGGTACCATCACCAGCTGAGGTGGGACAGGTGGGACAGGTGGGTCCACTGGGACCGGCCTTCCCATACATTCTATGTTTAGGAGGATTTAATGACAATATGGGTTAGTAATAGCCAACAGCATAACAATTTAGTTGCAACAGCATACAGTAGTATTCCCATTAACCCAACACACCAGAGTTCCAACAGTTGAACAGCAAGCATAACTCATGCATATATAGAACAACAGTGAACATTCCAACAGCATGCAGGATTGATTGGTGGCAACAGGCCACCAAGATTGTGGTATGTGAACAGGGCACATGCATCATAATAAATGCAGATATTTATGAACCAACAGGACATGTGTCCCAACAAATGTTATGAGATTAGACATACCCATTGAGGTGTGGAATTGCATTGTTTATGCACATACAGTAGGGTGTAAAAAGATACCTCCATTAACAACTTATATATACTTATAAGTTTATACTAAATTCCTATTGACTGCAGTTATATATTCCCTACATGTATATTTACACTAGGCAATGTCCGTTAAATTGTGAAATGGGTTTTGCTAGTCCTTGATATACCTGACCTGTATCTGACATACAAACTGTCCTGGATGCAGATGTTACTGCTACATATTTATATATTTCATTTATATTTATATATCTACATATCTGGATGTGTTCATGTGACATTATCAGGTATATGTTGACAGGCCCCTACATTTCCAGCAGCACACTGACATTTCTGGGGAACACAATAACAAGCTACTCATGTGCCAGATTAACCTGAACATGCCAGCCATGAACCAACAGTTGAGGACTGTATATACGCTTAACAGCTACTGGCACTCCCTTCATCCACTTTATATGGGCCTACCCATGTGTGGGTTGACTGCGCTTACTACAACAGTACTATTTCTGTAATGCAAGGGTACAACAACATATCGAAGAAGGTGACACGGACACACTCCAGGAATTATACCTTTAGTAATTACATTACACACTTTTCTAGTGCCTCTCTCATTTATTTGATATATCAGTGCATGCAGAGGTCTTTTATTCAAGACATATTATACCTTTATTAATGGGTTACAACACTCTTTTTCAGACTCTCTCACTTCTTTTATATGACAACACATGCAGAATAATTATTAACCCACCTGGTGGCGCAGCCTTAGCAGCCTATCTGCATAGGCTTGCTGATTCGCAGCACGGACACTTGCAGCTGTGAAGTAAATGAAGGGATATTGAGACATACCTATCCATAATATAGACTACAATAGCAATTCTTACATACTTCATTCCATGGCTACATACTCAGTAGTGGGGCATTTTCCATTCCACGGGCCACCTGTATCCACTGGTTCAGTCGGTCCTCCTTGCGTCTCTTCAGGTCTGAGTAGTGGTGTCTGACCTGCTCACCAGTCTGAGGGATGCCTGTGACACTGGTGAGATCATGTGCTAGATGGTTCCAGGCTTCCACTTTGTACTCAGTGCCCTGAAACTGGCCCTGCAGGAGTCTTGTATCATGATGATGGACGAGGAGCCAAACCATTACTTTTGACTCCTCAATGCCCCACCATTGCGCTCGAAAATGACAGCCCTCTCCGACAGCAGCCATACTGTCTGCAGATGGGAGCTACAACCAGTTATGGCAATTATTCCCGCCTATAGAGCTTAAATATGCCTCATTTCCCACACTTATTTGTGATTGGCCGGTTTTGAAAATTCTCAGCTAAAAGCAAACCTGCTTAGCAATAGGTAAACTTCCATTGATATATATGAGTGTGTTGGAAATGCATCCATACGTAAAGGTGTTATGGCGTAGTGGTTTAGTATTGTGATTATGATGCATAGTATCCCAGGTTTGAGGCCTGTCATTGCTTTTTATTTTACTACTGGCCAGACCGGCTAGGAGGTGTGGCTGTGTTTAGCCGACTTTGCTCAACTTTGCCCAACGTTGCTCGACGTTGCTCTACCTTGCTCTACATTGCCCAACGTTGCTCTAGTTAGTGCGGTGCACAGCGCCGCGTAAACATGTTTTGTTTCCGCTAGTTGGCGCGATACGCAGCTCCGCACAAAGCCATTGCGCTAGTTAAAGCAGTGCTAAGGTATGATCAATTATACTTAACTGTGCTTAATACTAGTAAACTTTGCTTAGCAGTGCTTCACATTGCTTAAGATACGTTACTTCTGTATTTATCAGTATGCATGACCATTCCACCTTCATATATATATATATATATATATATATATATATATATATATATATATATATATATATATATAAAATTTCGTTCACTACTACATAGGCCATTTCAATGCACTTTACTAACAATTAAAAGGTAAATGCTAGGAGTTATTTTTATGCACAGATTTCCTACAGAAAATGGGAAAGGGTGTGGTGGGACTTGAACCTGGAATGCCTCCTGTTTGTGCAAAGGCTCTACCACTACACTATTGTTATTTGGCTCACTTTTCATATAAGTAATTTATTATCCTCTTCGATGTCTTCACTGCTAACTGTAGCTAAGCAATGGGCAAACCCGCACATACACACACAAATACGGGCAGCTATATTGGGAATAAAAAAAAATAAAATGGAAAGTTTTACATTTTAAACTTGTACAGGGGTTTAGAATGTGGGGGAGTGTATTGTTGGGTATGTTGACATTTGAGCGGACTTGCTCATTTCTCTTGACATTTGCTGTTTAGGCACTTGCAGGGGCGTGGATATTTGGACTGCTCGCCAGTCTGACATGCCCCTTGCAGTCATGCACGCTCCATGTTAGCTTTAGAGTTGTGTCAGTGCGCGCTCATGAATATGCATGACACGCTGACATCATACTCTTAGACTGCCGTTTCCGAGTAAGACTTAGTTAGTCTTACACGGAGGATTAGTGAATCCCGGCCAATGTCTAGTATGTTCCTTTCCCTAGTAGTTTTTTTTTTTTTTTACAATCTGAAGCAACTTTTGTTCCTGAAAATATATTGTGAATAATTTCCTTACTAATGTTGTTGAATTAATATTATTACACTCTGCTTCTGGTAAATTTAAGTCCCCAACCACTATTATTCTTCCCTCCTGTGTTTCATGCAAGAAATGTATGAATTCCTCTAGGTCATCAGCACTTGACTATGATAGTCTGCACACTCCAATAATTGTTATATGTTCCAAGGTTGTATTTATAGTCACAGTTATGACATCTATAGGATTGGTGTTATCATTGAGCATGCAATAATCACATGTCTCATAAGTATCTTTAATCCCTATCAAAACATCTCCACCTGTAAAAACATTTATACCCTGACAGAACTAATTTCCAGTCATTGTTCTTTAATCATGTCTCACAAACAATAATATCAGTCTTGTGGGACTGTAGCAATTTTACAATAAAAAAACGTCATTATTAATGCACCTGGAATTAACAACCACGAGAGATGCATCAAACTGCTGCATTACAATGTCAGGATTCTATCTACTTCATGTGAGAATTGAGCCTGTAACATTCTGTCTTAAAAGCAAGTGTGTTACCTGCTATGCCACTGACACTGCACCATCTTCTGTGTATTTTACTGATAGCTTTGGATGAACAACAAGAAACAGTGTAAAGAGCACTAGCATCATGCCATAACATCCAGTAGCAGAGTTTAAATAGAGTATTTGAGATCATAAGAAATATAAAGCACCTGACAATATATGCTAAGTCAATAAGCACAAACTGTGCAGAAGTAAAAGTCATCTGATAAATTCCACATTAAAGAGAACTGTAAATAATGCAAAGGTTACTGGCAAACAGATTCTCCTTTTAGGTCTTCATCTTCGAATACAGTGCCTTCTGCCCTTAAGGAATACATTGCCTGTGTTTGATTTAAAAGTGGTGTGTTGGTGATATTGCCATAAAGTTTCCAGAACTAGATCAGATATACCATAGGGAATGGCTGGCAAAAATGATGACAGGTTCAAATTTACTAGGCATGCAATGCTGGAAACCTTTAAGGAGCCTAGCCCAAATTCTCAATTTCTCCAAAACTCTTTCTGATTAAGTGACTTGTTCAGTGTCACACAGTAGGTAAAGGATGATGGGAAGATTCAAACCCTAAACCTTTGCCTCATTAAGGCAGCACATTAATAATTTGGAGCTTTAGACCCGCGGTGGTGGTGCTGAGGTAGCGTTGTCGCCTTACAGTAAGATGCTGTCCGGTTCGATTCTCAGCTAGAGTGTCTTCTGCGTGAAGACATGTGTGAATGGATGTACCTTTGTTGAAGGTTGTGTGTCAGGCCTGGCAAGCTGGTACATAAAAATCAACTGCCAATCATTAGTGGACCAGAGTTCTGCTGTCATGACCCCTAACTGGAAAAGCCAAAAGAAACAAACAAGTCTTCTGCACTAACTGGTGGTGTGACAACAGGCAACTAAATGCAGAAATCCTTTAGAATCCCTTCTTGTAGAGAAGACTCTATCACTGATTTGCAACAATAACTACATAATGAATGTTGAAGATCAAATGGTTTTGAACACCCCTTCAAATCATGCAGACTGTAAGACCTGACAAATGTTAACTCCTTTGCAATTGCTAGAAGCTGTAAAGAAAGTACTGCAAAATATACATTTAGACTACATTTTGTAATCTAAGACTAATAGTGAATTAATTCATTCTTTAGTGCAATGAATAAATAAAGCTTTTCTTCAACAACCCACAAGTCATACAAAAATCAGAAATATTACTGCATACAACATGCTGTTATTTTTTTTTTTGGGGGGGTAGCTTACATGCTTTCAGGACACCTACATCTCATTTTTAACCTCCCTATGCCTTCTTTGCCATCAAGAATAGTTAACCCCTCAGACATCACTCAGTACAGGTCTAAACCTACTTGAATAGCTAATGATGCATTGCTGCAGAATACTCCTCCAGAGTCAACAGAGCTTAATCATAGACAAATGCAGTCCCATGTTATGTAATGAATCAGGTCCTCGCTAACTGTACCAATATCTCATTACTTGGTTGTTTTATCCCAACTTACCATAAACACCATTCAGACCTATCAGATTGCATACTATTTTCTTATTTACTTTTACAATTATCAAATCAGTGTTCATAATATTTTCTTCTTTACTTTTATGATTATTACAGAGATTTGATAGCCATTTTAAAACAAAACAAAATGCTCTCTTGTTGAAAACAGATTTAGTAGAGAAACACTAAAATCTTCCATTGAAACTCACATTTAGTGAAAATGTATCTAGAAACTTAGCAAACAACGAGACATGCAGGGATTCATCCTCAAACAGCATATAGTGAAATACTAATTACCATCTATGTGAAGGGTGACATAGTTCAAAAGACAAAACAGCCAGGAACAGCCCACTAGACACAAGTCTCCCTTTTCAGGAGCAGCCTGGGATACTGTTGGGTGCATAACTTAGAAGACTCACACAGAAGACCAATAAAGGCTGAGAAAATCAAGTCATACATACTACAGAAAGCAGCATCCTAACAATTTATAGCCTTAGTCATCTGCACTAAGTGCTAGACAAAAACCGTTATAGCCCAAACTATGTACTGACTTTGACAGACTGTGATTCTTATTGATTTACAAAAGATAAAACAGAAAGAGAGAGCAAAAGTGGCAGTTGGTGTGAAGGAGTAAGGCTCTTGCTCCTATACCTAAGGTTCAAATCTAACCAAGTCTCTTAGAGTGTGCCCCTAACTAGGGCATTTCACACACACTTTATTAGATTCCTTTTTTTACAAAACACACAGAGACTCACATTTTATTTTGCTGTTCTGTGCATCGGAACAAAATGGGTAGGTTAATACACTTATCTGATGGTTTTGTGTCACTACTGTTTCCAAGCTGATTCACATTTCACTACAAGGATATCTTCTTATAAAAATGCACAGGTCAACTCTCCCATGCTGAGCTTGCTACAAGGTTACACTGCAATATGCATGTATGAATGGAGGTACAAATGTGTGCTTTCTGCCCAAGCAGTTTGTTTTAAAGCAACAAGCAAGCATTTTAAAGTGACAGATGACCATTTATTTTAAGTTAACAAATATAATAGATGTGGGCATAATTTTTTTTACCGTTTTACAACCAGGTGGCCCCCCAGCCAGCATCAGGGTATAGGCAGCTCCCTAGGTTGCCTTGTACTGGATCTGACTCTGGTCTCACACTACAAGTTAGGAAATCCATACACATTACAATAGGAGACTGATATAATCCCTTCAAGGGTGCTCTTCATGACACAACCAATTTGCCTATTTCTATGGTGTCAGTGGTCTCTGTGATCTGCCCTGGCATGTCTTTCAAGTCTGGCAAGATGCAAATGCTGAGTATGTCAATGACTGCTCACAGGTGTTACTCATTTTTTCATTAATAATGTTCTGCATTGCATGTCTCCATATAAACATGAACATATAACTAATTATTTTGTTAAACTATAGAGCTTTATATGACATGACAGATTCTATAACAGTTCTTCATGTGTGACATGCTACAAAATCATCAGAAAGTGTGTGTGAACCTATTTTATGACATTTCCTTGGGTGTCTGTGTTCTTTAATTGAGGTTATGGTACTCTTTTTTGAAATTCTATGTGAAGCATGCCCAGTATAATGATGTACTAGATGTGCTCCATGTAGTAAAAAAAATTTAATGATGAAATGTCATGAGATCTTTCTTTTCATTTCTTGTTTTTGGTCAGGGCTTGTTTTAAGTATCCTCTCTAATGTTAGCTTTGCCAACATCGGAACAGTAGAGTTAGTGACCTATGGGTGAAGGATAACAACATTTGTGATAGGCCAGTGTATTTTCGGTATGTGCGGAATACGAATGTACTAGGGATCACTTTGTAATGCACATTAATGCTTCACCAGGGTGTGTTGTTGACCCTGGAGTTAGTATATAAAGTAAGGGGGGGCAAACCCCCCACATATCTTGGTTATATATTCTCTTTTGGAAACAGTTATTTATTGCACTTCTAAGTATCACTTTGTATAGTTTAAAATTTTTATAATATGTGGGAAGCTATGCCCCCCACACCCTCCAATTTGGGGGGGCTGTGCCCCCCACTCCCCCTTACTTTATATACTAACTCCAGGGTTGCACTACAGTGGGGAAAAGGCCATTTACGACATTCAACGAAATGAGTTTTAAAGAAATGAGTTTTCAGTGAAGTGAGCTTTCAGTGAAGTGGTCCTAGTAATTTCATTTTCAGTCAAGTGAGTTTTCAATCAACCGTATAGACCCATATATTTATATATATATATATATATATATATATATATATATATATATATACACACATACACAACATGCATTAACACTCAGTAAACATCTAGCACTGACAACATGGATGTTGCTTAAAAATGTTTTATTTCATGACCTAATACTACCACCAGAATGATTGAACAGGTGTCCATGCTTCTTCTTCATATTTCCACATTGTCACAGGTGTGTACAATGCCAGAACAACTATCAGTATTGTTTCCAAAATACATATAAGACAAAGCCAGCCTCAGAATTCTTTAACCTGCATGTGAGTTGTAACATTAATCATGTGGATGTTATTAATTATCATTAATCACTCCCTCACTGTACATTTCAATGGTAGACTAGTTCAATACTTCTGCCACACATGTGTAGTAAGCCATTGTCAATACAATCATATATGTGACACAAGTATTAATGATCATGCTACAAAACATATATAGTGGCAAATATGAGTAGGTTTTATGAGTGTAATTATGCTCATGTTTATCATTTACATTAATATATAACTCATGCTTGGCTAATGCATGTTTAAAGGTACAATAACCTTTCTGTGGTTACACGAGATGAGAAACAGAACAGAAATGATGTGAATGACACAACAGCAGTAAGGTTCATTAGTCTGTGTTTGTTTATGATGAACTTTAGAATACGACATACTGTTATTTACAGCAGATATCTTCCTGTATACACATCTAATATGCAATAAAATTAGTATATGTAAATATATACTAACATATCTACTGTCCTTAATAACTGTTCTTTGAAATCAGCATTTGATACACATTTATCACATTTAGCCCCCTTTGTTACCCTGTTGCTTTGCATCCATCTCACATCATTTACAGCATTTCCATTTTTATTTATGTATGTGAACAGGATTACTTCTAGTAAATCAAAATGAAGAATTATTTCTGACAAAAATGTTTTTTATGCAATAATCACATTTATTGCCTAACTGCTGTTTCCCTGTTTAGCTTCCCCCGCTTCTTATTTGTGCAGTAATCCCTATATCAGAACAATTTCCCCATTTAACTACCCATGCATCTTAATTGTTTCATTAAACTTGCACTTGTCTGGTACTATGCTGTCCATGCTTGCTCGCTCACTAGGTTTAGCTGCAGGCAACCCCTTTTCTTTAGACTGTGTACTCGAGTTTCCATGTACACTTTTGTGGCCAATAATATTTGTGCTGGCCATGAATAGGTGCTGCAAAACATGCATGCATCCACATCAGCTTCCATATTGAGTGAGCGCTGCTGCTCATCATGCTAACATGCAGATATAGTACAGGCTTAGCCCAAAGTGTACACGTTTGTTAATGAAAGTGAGCAAAAGTGATCAAAGTTGTTCAGGAAGGGGGGAATCTTTTAGAATTACATAACTGGCAAGATTTTTACTTAGGTTCATAGGTTCGTAGGTAGGTACTAGGCTATCTGCCAAAGGCATTTATAAGCCTATCCAGAATTGTGTTGGCTTTTGCTGCCCCCTTAGATTAGTTCCCTGTACCTCTGTCCAGCAGAGCCATTGAAGTGATCCCTGGGGCAAACTTTCTATTTCCCATCCACTCGTCAAAGTTTCTCTTGAAGAGTGTTAGCGAGGAGCTCTGCCTAATGTAGATTGAAATCTTGTTCCAGAGCATGGGAAGTCTCTGGTACAGGAATCTATCCCTCCAGCACATCCTATTTATTGTTGTGGTGAGGTTTAGATCCCTAGAGCATGTGGCTCGAGAGGATATGGTTTTCTTTAGGTGGAGCATGTCTATCAATTTTGGGTTGGACATGGCCTTGTATGTCAGGCATAGATCACCTCTGAGTAGACAGTATGCAACCGAGTACAGCTGGAGTTTCTTCAGTCGAGCTGCATAGGGCATCTGTTTGAGGCCAGTGATCCACTTGGTGAGGTACTTCTGTGGTCTTTCCAGCTGTTGCAGGTGTCTTGTAAGGTACATCTCAAATGGGGCATTGTACGATGGGTCTGATGAGTGATGCACAGAGGGGCACATTGACCTCTTTTGATCTGGATGCAAACCCTTTTGTGATTAGGTGGGCTACATAGAAGGATTTTCTAACCACTTTGGCAATGTGCTTATTAAAGGAGAGATTACTATCTACTTGGGTCCCCAGATCCCTTATTACGTCTTCCGTATTTAGAGGGCTACTACCTATGTAGTAGTTTGTGGGTACTTTGTTTTTTCCAAAGAGGATGACTATGCACATTTTAGCATTTAGCTTGAGGCCATGGTTTTGACACCAGCTATCTGTCTCAGTGAGACCCTTTTGGAGGATGTCTGTGTCAGCTGGAGAGTCAGTTATAGCCCCTAGTTTGCAGTCATCTGTGAACTTGGTCAGCCATAGAACTCCTGTGCTTGCCTGTACCTCTGAGTAGTATATGCCGAACAGGAAGGGTCCTAAGACTGAGCCCTGGGGAATGCCACTTGTAACCAGTTTAGAGTCGGACTTAGCTCCCGTAACTCTTAACATGTGGGTTCTGTCCGTGAGCCAGTTGGCAACCCATCTTGTGAAGTAGGGGGTTATGTTCTGGCTGGTGAGCTTGTCTATAATACCAGAATGGGGAATGGTGTTGAAGGACTTTGCGAGGTCTAGGTAGGCTGTTTGGACCACCTTTCCATCATTTATAGCCTTGGTAACTGTCTCAAAGAACTCCACCAAGTTTAGGAGGCATGATCTGCCCTTAACAAAGCTGAACTGGGTAGGGCCCAGTGTTTGGAGGTTCCCAATGTCTCTGTTAATGAGATCCATGATGACGCGCTCCATAGCCTTGCAGACCAAGCTAGTCAGGCTTATAGGGCGATAGTTCCCGGGGTCTGTTTTGGGTCCACCTTTGTGGAGTGAAATAACTGTTGCTGTGCGTCACTCTATGGGCATCTAGCCTGTGGAGAGGCTGAGTTTGAACAGTGTGTTTAGGTGAGGGGTTAGTTCATCTTTGAGCTCATGTAGGATGCAGCCTGGGACACCGTCTGGTCCCACTGATGCTGTGTTTTTGGCTTTGGAGAGGGCTGTTTTAACCTGAGTGACTGTGATTTCAGGGGCACTACATTCTTCTGGTATGGTTATGGGCCTTTTTGGGGATGAGAGGGGGGTGACGTTTGCACTGAAACTGTCTACCAGAATGTTGGCAATATTGGTCGGTTCAGTGTATTTTGTGCCATTCTGCACTAACTCCGAGCAGATCTGAGAATTTTCACTTAGATTCTTGACATAGCTAAAGAATGCCTTGTGGTTATCTTTGGAGTCCTTGGCAATTTTTCTTTTGAAGCTAGCCTAGGATGATTTTATGAGAGATCATAGTTTCTTGCTGATACTGATCAGGGATGTCTTCCCTTCTTGGGATTTTACTCTTTTCTGTACTAGTTTCCTCTTTCTATTGTATAGCTTGTTTATGGCAGGGGTCCACCAGACTGGTTTCCTTTACCTGGAGGAGTGAGTCTTGGTTTTGTTTGGGATAGCATGAGCCATGCATTCTTGTAGGTGCCCGTAGAGTGTATTAGTAAAGGATTTTTTCAGCTTGGGCAGTGTTATTCTTTAGCATTAGGGCTTTGAAACTTTCCACCTCGGTCTCAAGTAATGTGAAGTTTGCTTTTGAAAAGTTTTTCACATTGTTTTTTTTGACCAGGGGTGGGGGCAGAATGTGGATATCCAGAGTGATTAGTTTATGGTCAGATCTAACCAGCGAGAGGTTGACCTCCGGTGTGGAACACCGGTCGCCCATGTTGGTGATGACCAGGTCCAATATGTTGTCACCTTTGGTGGGGGTGTTGACCAGTTGATCCTTGGCATTTGAGTTTATAAATTCTAGGAAATGTTGGGCAAAAGAGTTAGTACTTGAGTAGTTCTCCCAGTTAATGTTTGGGTAATAGAAATCACCCAATATCAGGGTGTTTGGTAGGACCTTTATGTTTCCCAATGTTTCCAGAAATGTGGAATTGGGGTCCTGGGACATGGTGGGTGATCTGTAGCAAGCTACAATTTGAATTGCAGTTTTGCCCATTGTTAGTTGCACGTGAATGATCTCTGAAGCATCATGCTGTGCCACTGACCTGGAGGTGTGGGTATCCTTGATGAATATGGATACGCCCCCTCCTTTTGTATTTTGGTCCGGGTTTTGTGGCCGAAATGTATGGTATGAGTTGTAGCCTGGTAGTGCTGAGGTGCTCTCTGGATCCTTAAACCAGGTTTCTGTTACTGCAAATATATCAATTGTCTCCATACTGAGGAGTGCCTCGAGTGCATGCATTTTGAGGTTTGGACTTCTGGCATTGAGCAGCATTACCCTCAGTCTTTTGTTACTTATGCTATTTACGGCGGTGGATTTGTCTTTTGAGCCTTGCCTAAAAAAGGCACTATGGGGGTGGCAACTGCCTTGGCCAGTATTCGAAAGCCTAAGGGTGACAGGTGCAAGCTGTCTCTAGTGAAGCAGCGTGGCTTGTTGAGCATGTCATCCCAGGCTTAGAGACAATGGATCCCATTTGAATGACACCAGAAGCTTAGCCAATTGTTGAAATTGATATTTTTTTTCTTTATACCATGGTATTGTTCTTGGTGAGGGCAGGATGCTACTCACGGTCTGGGTCATACTGGCCTGGGCTATGTGATCAGAGAGTTTTTCCATGTCTATATTCATGTAGTCCAGGGATGTACGGCTCAGGTCATTCACACCAACATGGACAATGACAGAGTCGTATTTGTACTTATTCTGGAGTGACCTGAGTGCTTGTGTTATGTGGCGGATCCTGGCACTCCACAGGCAGCTAACAGTAACCTTCTCCTTGTTCAGCCAAGTGAGTGGGATGTCAGTGTGCCTGACTATAGAGTCACCTATTACTAGTGTGTTGGGTATATTATTTTGCCTTAAAGGCTGTGATTGCATGGCACACTGGTTTTGTGAAGTATGTGTTTCATGGTTTGTGTTGGGGGGTAGAGGTTGCTTGGGTGTCTGCTTTGGAGGTCTCTGTTGCTTTTGCAGATTTTTATTTAGAGCCTCTGAGTATGTTTTCGTGTATTTATGAGTTTATTTGCCGGTGCTGGTTTCATAGGTCTATGTGAGACCGGTGGTGTGATGCAAGTAGTTCCCTTCTCCTCTTGACTGCCTGGTCCAGTCTTGGGTTGAGAGAGCTTAGCCTCCAGTTTGGCTGTATAATTGTATCTCTTGCATGTATTAGTGTTTGGTGGTAGGAGGAGAGGGTTGTCTGTGTACATGAGGCAGTTGTAACACTGCCTCAAAATGCCCAGATTCACCAGTTGGACCAGAGAGTACACCTGAAACTGCCCTTTGGACATACCTGGATAGGTACAGTGAATTGTTTTACTGATTGGTTGGTAAGGTCAAATAGAGAGCCTTGTCCTTCTCTACAGTTTAGGGGGGTCTAGTGCTAAGGTTTATTAGTGCTTGCTATGAGTTGTGAGCAAGTGCCGGGCTGAGAAGTGAATGGTTTGAGTGCTTAAGTTGAACGTTTGTCTAGTTCCAAGGGAAAAATTGAAGATTACACTTTGTGGAGCCGGGAATAGTTATACCCTAGCTAACCGGTGCTGGCCAGCACGCAAAACCGTGCAAATGCGGGTTTTATAGCAGAGAAATGAAAGAGATAGAAATTAGTCCAAAATGGACAATAAACTACTAATTTCTGGGCAGAAACCACTCCTCCAGAGACAGATAGGCTGCTCAAAGCTCCCATCTCTCACAGGTGAACAGAGAAACTTCCTTCTATCCAAGTAAGGTATGGGCAAACACAGAAACTTGTAACACAGTCCTGAATTCAGCACTAACCTGAAAACTGGATTATAATAGCTTAGAAAGGTGGGAAAACAAGTATTTTTTTTTTGTTTGTTTGTTTTTTCAGAAAATAAAGCATATACAATAAAAAACACTTTAAATGCACAGAAATGGCTATCACACTAGAGTGTGTAGACTACAACAGTTAAACAGGTAATTTAAACACAAAATTGACTTTGTGAAAGTACAGACAGTAAAATAAGTACAATATGTAGGGCCGGATTCACGAAGGCTTGCACGGAGTCTAAGACTAGAGTAAGACTCCATGCAGCCAACATGTCTGCCGAGCGATCCAGGAACAGCCGGCAGGGGCATGCAAGAGAGCTCCTAAAATGACTCTTACACAGACAGGGTTAGGTTATGCAAATTACCTCATTTGCTGCCGAAAGCTATGCAAATGAGGTAAATTTGCGATCCAGGAAACCCTAACCTGTCCGAGTAAGAGTAGTGTTATTTGCAGAAATGTACTCAGTTGTCAACTGAGTACCGTTCTGCAAATAGCAAAACGGAGCCATGACAGCTCCAAATAAAGGATGCATCCAGTTGAGGAAGCATGCCAATGGCCAAATATATGGCCATTGGCATTTTTTCCCATTGCAAAATAAAAAAAAAAAATTTTTTTTACCACAATCTCCGATGTTTAAGCGTAGCGCAGCACCACGCAAATGTGCTGTGCTCTAAAAACCAGAAAACCAAAAAATAAAAGGCACAAATAGGGAATTTATTCAAAATATTAATTTGCCATGCAAGTGAATGGCAGGCTGAAGACAACATGGCTACTGAGTAGAGGTTGCTAAGGGGGGAAGCTCAGTCTGAGAGATGTAACTAAACATTAGTAGGCAATCCTATGCAAATGAGGATAAGGATAGTGAATCCCAATATTTCCTGCTATGTGAACCATGTCCCTAGAGTGTAAGAGTAGGAAAAGGGGAGTAACAGAGTAGGAGATGGGTGACATCATGAGGGGGTATGTATGAAAAAGACTGTAAGCATATTGGAGCAGAGTGGCATGTGGTTGCTGTGAGTTAGTCAGGACTAAAAGAGGTGTGTCTACAGTTGTCTAAACTGAAATCAAGAAACTGAAGGGGTACGCCATGGCTATCACTAAAGTTTCTTGCAAAGCTGCTTACACTGTGTGTGCGCATGTGCACTCGTGTGCGTGCGTGTAAACCCGTCTAAGCCTGTGTGCGTGGGTGTGCACCTGTGTAAGCCTGTGTAAGGCTGTCTAACCTAGTATACATGAATTTGCACCTGCCTTAGCCTGTGTAAGCCTGTGTAAGCCTGTGTGCACGCGTGTGAGCGTGTTTGCACTTGTTTGCGTGTTGCTGCCCCCTGTGGAAACAGAAATGGGAAAAGGAAGGAAAGGAAGTAGTAGGAAGTTAACCAAAGAGAACTAGCACAGCTACCAGGTGAAATCAATCAGAATCAGCCAATTACATAGGCAGTACACTAGCCCAGCCCAGCCCAGCACCTAAAACTCTACAAACAGCATTCTCAGAAACACTGCAACACTGCAGTCAACAAAGAGAAGTGAAAACTTAAAAAGCTTAAACTGAGACATAAAAATGTTAAGGGCTGCCATTGCTGTTATAAAGCAACATGTGCAAGATGCTGAGGGTGGTGCCATTGCGAATGCTGCTGAGCAACGCACAGTGAGGAGACGGAGAAGAGTGTACAGACCCAGGGTAACCTACCAGGGGCTACATGAGCTGGAGATAGTGGAGCGCTATAAAGTGGACATAGAGCTCCTGCAGCAAACTTTTGAGCTGTGCAGGCCACGCCTGACACACAGAACCAACAGAGGGGAACCCATCCCAGTGGAAACCAATGTATGTGCTGGCCTAAGAATACTAGCAACAGGTACCTTCCAGAGACCAACTGGTGATATGATGGGGATTTCACAGGCATCAGCATCAAAGGTACTGCACCAGTTCCTGAATGCCATGTCAGCACATGTTGGTGATCATGTATATTTCCCCAATTCCCATGAGGTATTGGCCAGCAATATGCGTCTCTTCCAGCAAATAGCGGAATACCCTGAGGTAGTGGGTGCAATTGACTGCACGCACATACACATCAAAGCACCAGCTGATGAGCGGGGTAGGGCCTACATCAACCGCAAGGGCTTCCAATCCATCAACTGCCACGTTGTGTGTGATACCCAGGGCATAATACTGAATGTGTGTGCTGGCTGCCCTGGAAGCTACCACGATTCCCATATCTGGCATCTGTTGCAGCTGTACCAGACATTTGCAGATGGGGACATCCCTGACGGTCACCTAGTGGGGGATGCTGGATACGCACTGGAGCCGTGGCTGATGACACCCATCAGAAATGCACACACACCGGAACAAGAACTCCATAATGAGGCACATGCACAAACACGAAATGTAATTGAGCGTGTGTTTGGGATGCTCAAGTCACGGTTCCGGTGCCTGGACACATATGCTGGAGCCTTGCAGTACTCACCAATTACATGTATCCAAATTGTCATGGTATGTGCCATGCTACACAATCTGATCCTGCGAAAACAGCTGCAGCAGAACAGCATGGGGAAGGGCCAAACAGCCCCTCACCACTGCCAAAGCCTGCACAAGCACAGTGTGACTCGGAGGAGGAACAACCTGAGCCTGCCCAGTAGGCAGAAGTAGGCATGCCCAGTATGCCTTGTTCTTGGCAAAGAGCCAACGCATAGCAGATACACTGGCTCAGTAGGAACCCATAAAATAAAAGGGATGCCCAAATTGTCACTACCTGTTTCCAAATATGTATAGGGAGTGTAGTATGTGCATCCAACATAGGCAGCCCTGCAGCATCACCTGAGGCGTGATTGCCATGTTTTACGCAATATAAAGCAGTGCTAAGCAGCTTATAGCAATATGTAGTATATGTAAACAAAATTGCTCGTGCAATGTTGGCCAAGGTCGGCCAAAGCTGAGCAAAATCAGTTAAACATGCTCATATCTGCTTTACTGTACCTTAAGCAGTCTGGTCTGGCCAGCATGAAAATAAAAAGCAGTGACAGGGCTTGAGCCCAGGATACTGTGCACTATAGCCACAGTACTGAACCACTAAGCCATGATAGCATTACAGTGGTACAGACACAGCAGGACAATTGTACACTAACGCAAACACAAAGCAATGCTATATCATGCCCCTAATGATGCAAATAGGTAACCTCACCCACATGCCTATGCAGACAGAGAACATCAGGCCAGGCATTGTGATGTGGGTTTTGTAGGCTATGAAGTCGCAAGCTAATATACGTGGTAAAAACCTGTAGTATACTAGTATGCCTCAAGCCAGTATGATAGGCAACAGTACAGACTGCAATGGTGTCCTGTACATAGCAGTGCAGGCACAGCAAATGTGTATAAGTGTCAGGTAAAACCCACATCTTATGTACCCCCACAGTAACAATCCGCCGGTGTACCCACGGTTAGAAATGTACAAAGAATAGCTGTCCCCCTGTATGTAGAAATGTTGATAGGTCTATGCAAAGTGTCTCATGGAAGCCCTGCAGGCACAGCATGATCCCTGTTGATCTATGACACAAAGGTGAGCCCTGCTGTAAAAATACACCTTGATTTACCATACACATATCGTATAAATGTGTATACTGTGCATGCTCACACACTCCAACAAATGTAGTAGATTTCAATCTGCATCACACTGAAAGGTCATACTGGGCATGCTCACACACTTAAACAAATGAAGCAAATGTCAGGCAGGAAGATACTGAAAGGTCATACTGGGCATGCTCACACACTTAGGCTAAATATGGATGTGATAATAAGGGATCTATGGACAAACATGTATAGTCATCTCTACTTCCAGAAACACATTCACAAAGTGGTCTGAAAATCCTGCTATGTGTACACACAAACTGCCAAGGTCTGTGCATGTAGGTCAAAGGAGGTTGCCACTACTCAGCAGTCATCAGACCTGTCAGAGACTACCACAACACACTTGTGAGGAATCTGACTAGGCACGTTCATCAACTAGAAAGAACAATGAGGAACCTTAACAAGAGGATTCCTGGCCTCAAATAGTTGTCCCATGCAACAAGAATGAATGTAACCCAAGCTGTACTCCATGGCATACTGTCTATGCAGCAGATCTCTGCCCAACAGACAGGTCCATGTCATGGTTACATTCAGATCTGTTCTGAGTTACCGCTCAATGGCACTAAATGTACAGAGCCAACTGATATTGGCAACATCCTGGCAGATAGGATCAGTGTTAACTTTACTCCCCTCTCACCCATGAAAGAGCACATGTCTATAATGGAAGACTACAAAGTTGCTGTCATCACGGCTGCACAGGTAAAAAACACTCTCCGAAGCCAGTATCACAGCAACCATGGGACTAGATAACTTCCCAGGCTGTGTAGTATCTACTTCCCTGAAGTAAACATTAACATGGAGGTTCTGTGGCTACTGACGTTTCCAGAGGACTGCAAACTAGGAGCCATCATTGTAAACACTAAAGATGTGGACATCCTACCAAAGGGCCTCACTGAGACAGATGACTGTTGTCCAAGCCATGGGCTGTAGCTCAATGCCAAAAGGTGCATTATTATCACTTTTGTTAAAATCTCTGTAGCCAAGAGCTACAACATAGTTGGTAGTATACCTCACACTTTAAGTGTGACAAGAGACCCTGGGCCACGGGTGGACAGTGGATACAACTGTGATAACCACATTCCCACAGTAGTCAGGAAACCCTCTTATGTGGCACACCTCATCACAAAATGTGTCTCATGCAGAATAAAAGAGGACATTGTTCCCCTCTACTCACCATTCAGTAGAACTATAAAAGAGTACAACGCCACTGTTGCTATGTACCTCACAAGACAACTACAACAACTGGAAAGCCAGCAGCAATACCTCACAAAGAGCATTATTGGCCTGAAATACATGCCATACACAGACCATCACAAAATGCTCCATCTGTACTCCCTTACATATCGCCTACTCATAGGTGTTCACTGCGTAACATCCAAAGCTATGTCAAACATGCAGCTGTTGGATATGATCCATGTAAAACACTCACAATCACCCTGACCTTTGGTCCCAAGACCACAAGTGAAATACAAAAGGAAGTGGTGTAGCCATTTACCTTACAGATATCCACACCTCCAGGTTATTGCCACAGCATGAGGTCTTGGAGACCATGCAAGTGCAACTAACATTGGGCAAAGCTGCCCATCAGATTGTAGCCTGCTACAGATCATGTACCTTGTCTCCGGAACCTCACTCAGTATTCTGGAGAACAATGGCAAATATAAAGGTCATATCAAACACCATTATATGAGGAGATTACAACTACCCAAACAATGAGTGGGTGAATTACTCATATACAATGTCCTTTGCCCAATGTGTCCTAGAGTTAAGAAACTCTAACACCCTGGAACAGCTGGTCAGCATGCCCACTAGAGGTGACAACATACTGGACATGATCATCAGCAACATGGGGTACCAGTGTTCCACAACAGAGATAAACCCCTCGCTGGTAATATCTTATCATTAAGTAATCACACTGGACATCCACATCCCACCTCCACACCCAGTCAATGAAACCACTGTGAAGACATTTTCAAAAGCAAACAGCACACTTCCCATGACCAAAGTGGAAAGTCCCAAAGCCCTCTTGCTATAGGATAATGGTATACATTCTGCCAAATCATTTACAAGTGCATCCTATGAGCATCTACAGGGATGCTTGGATCGAGACATCACAAATAAAAGCAAGATGCACTCCTCCAAAAATAAGAAAACTGTCTGGTGGTCGTTGCCCATAAATAAGCTAGACAACAGAAGGAGGAAACTAACACCTGATAGAGCCAACTTAACTAAAGGAAAGGCATCATTGATCATTATTAGGATGAAACAATGATCGCTCATAAAATAATCTAAGCACAGTTTCTAAAGACAAACTGCCAAGGAATGTAAGAATAACAACCACAAAGCCTTCTGTAGCTGTATCAGACATGTAGATGTCAACTTTCAAATATGCTGTCAGCTACTGAAAAAAGTAATGACATACACCAAACCAACTTTCATTGCCCACACCCAGGGGGACAAGTGCAGTGTAAACTCACCCCCATCACCCCCAAAAGGGCCTGTGTCTATCACAGAAGGATGCAGAGACACAGACAGCATGGACATGCATGTAAAGACAGCCCTCACCAAAGCTAAAAACATAGCATCAATGTGACTGTAAGTTGACCCAGGCTGCGTCTTACACTAGGCCCACAGGGAACTACACCATCACCTACATTCACTGTCCAGACTCAAGCGTATCACAGGCTATGTACCCAAAGAATGGCATAAACTAGCAGTCATCCAGCTCCACAAAGGGTGTGCCAAAACAGAACCTGGAAACCATTGCCCAACATGTGTACTCAGCCTGGTCTACAGAGCTATTGAGCAAATCTTCATGGAACCGATACACTCAGACATTGGAGATCTCCAGACACTGGACTCTACACAACTTTGCCTTGTTAAAGGCATAGCCTGGATCCCAAACCTAGTTGACTTATTTAAAACAGTTATCATGAATATATATGGAGGTGAAAGTAGTCCACACAGCCCACCTGGACCTCACTAAGGGCTTACCACACCATTCCCCACTCCATCATCATGGACAAGTGTACCAGCTTGAACATGAACAGCTGTGTCACAGGATGGGTGGCCAAGTGGCGCACAGATCAAACACATGTGTTCATAGTTGTGGGTGCCATGTCCAGCTCTAAGCCAGTCACACATGGCATCACACAGGTCTTGGTCCTGAGATCCCACCTGTTCAGTCAATACTGCTCAGGGGTACAGGCAAGCACGGCAGGTGTAAGGCTGAACAGATTTGCAGATGACTGGAAACTGTGGTCCATAATTGACTGTATAGCTGACACAGACATCCTCCAGAAGTGTCTTACAGAGACAGATACCTGGTGTCATAACAATGCCCTCAAGCTGAATGGCAAAGAATGCATAGTCATAATACAAAGTGCACACAACTTACCACATAGGTGGTAATCTAGCATGTACGAAGAAAGTAATTATGGCCCTGGGGACACAGGTAGATAGTAAACTCACCTTTGATGATCACATGGCCAAAGTGTCTAGACATTCGTTCAATGTAGGCCAATTAATGTCACCTAATGTAATACACTTTGTATAGTCTGATGATGTCACCATCCTACAAATATACCTGTGGAAAAAACAAAATCCCAGTAAAACATGTAGCGTGTCATGTTAATGTGTACTTCTCTAGTATCATGAAGTCGTTAGGTAGGGATTTGAATCTTGCACTTGGTAAATGTGTGTGTTCCCCTTGGGAAGGAACAACCTTTTAGTAGTGAAACACCTCAAAAGTAGTAATCTAACCTTTGTCAAGTCTGATGATGTCAGCATCCTACAAGTATACCTGTGGAAAATGAAACTTCCACTAATCTATGTAGCGTGTTGTGTCAATGTGTACTTCTCTAGTATCATGAAGTAATTAGATAGGGGTTTGAATCCTGCACTGGGCAACTGTTTGTGTGTGTTCCCCTTGGTAAGGGACGATCTTTTAGGAGAGCAGTGAAACACCTCAAAAGTGGTAATGTAACTATTGTCAACTCTGATGATGTCAGCATCCTACAAGTATACCTGTGGAAAATAAAACTCGGACTAATCTGTATAGCGCAGCATGTTAATGTGTACTTTTCTAGTATTGTGAAGTAGTTAGGTAAGGGTTTGAATCCTGCATTGGGCAAGTGGGGGTTTGTGTGTGTTCCCCCTGGGAATGAACAGCCTTTTATGAGAGTAGTGAAACACCTCAAAGGTGGTAATGTAACCTTTGTCAACTTTGATGATGTCAGCATCCTACAAGTATACCTGTGGAAAACAAAACTCCCAACAAATATGTATAGTGTGTCATATTAATGTGTACTTCTCTAATATCATGCAGTAGTTAGGTAGGGGCTTGAATCCTACACTGGGCAACTGTGTGTGCTCCCCTCGGGAAAAAAACAACCTTTTAGGAGAGTAGTGAAACACCTCAAAAGTTTAATGTAACCTTTGTCAACTCTGATGATGTCAGCATCCTACAAGTATACCTGTGGAAAATGTAACTCCCACTAATCTGTATAGTGTATCATATTAATGTGTACTTCTTTAGTATCATGAAGTCGTTAGATAGGGGTTTGAATCCTGCACTGGGCATTTGTGTGTTTTCCCCTTGGGAAAAAACAACCTTTTAGGAGAGTAGTGAAACACCTCAAAAGTGGTATTCTAACCTTTGTCAAGTCTGATGATGTCACCATCCTACAAATATACCTGTGGAAAAAGCAACAAATCGTAATGTGCATAGCGCGTTGTGTTAATGCGTACTTCTCTAGTATCATGAAGTAACTAGGTAGAGGATTGAATCCTGCACTTGATGAGTGTGTGATACTGTTGGTCAATGTGTTGTGGGTTTTGCTTTTACCACTGTATGACATATCAGTATGCATTGCACATGTGAGCTAGCTGTGTGTCAAATACATATCTGTACATGTTACCTCAATGATTGCATGTGTGGGAACCCTGCTTCCTCCAAGAACACAGCTGTCATCCTTGCCAGACTGTGCTGCTGCTTCCCAGGCCTTAGGTCATATCTGTATGCTTGTGAGAAGGCCAGCCTCTGCAGTAATCCCTGGCCTAGGTCATCTGTGTCACACAAAGTCATTATGATTCCTATTGGAATGTGTGAGTGAGGGTCTATGGCCGAGGTATATGTCAGACCTGTTCAAATGCAGCAAAGTCTGTCCATGATGACTATTCATAGGTTTAGAACATACTGTGGATATGCATGCAGACTCCTTATTGCTTATGTGATCCACCAAGGGATTCCAGAATACCTTTGGAAATGTGATTAACAAAGGAGAGATGACATAACACTTGGTTGCAAGTACACATCCGTACCTGTTCATCATGCTGGTGGCTACTACCTATGTGGTACTGTGGGGATAATATGTTCCTTATAGGTGGATGACAATGCTTAGTTTGGCTTATAGCTTTACAGCATGGGTTTGACAACAGGCATCTGTCTGTATGATACCCTTGTGGAGTATGTGTGTGTCACCTGGAGAATGCATTATAGGACACAGTATGCATTGCCAGACGTAAATGGACATATCCCTACTGTGATTGCTTGTACTTAAGAGAGCTATATGACAAACAGGAGTGGTCTCAGTAATGGGCGCAGGTGAATACCAGTGGTTATTGGCATTGTATAGTACCTGAAGGATCCAAATGTTGCTGGGTGTCCTACATCTGTGTGTCGGTTGTCAAGACATCATCTAACAATTGGTTATGGTCAGGCTGTTGAAGTGATGTATACCACCGGAATGCAAAACAATGACAGATAGTAACAGTATCACCCACAGCACAGTGTCAAACCATGTCATACACACATGTGTAGTCAGGTTCCGGAATGTGTGTAGTACAATGCATACTGGCCACCAATAGAAACTATGGAGTGTTACTGTGTAATACAAAGCATGTCACCCTGGCCATGTGTCCACTATGCACGTACATGCAGACAGTGCACCTCCACCATGTTCACAACTGTACACCTGCAAATCTGTGCTACACACATCCCACACATACTGTCCACTCTCTAACACATGCTGCCAATACTGCACACATCAGCCCAGTGGCACGTGGCCAGACAATACATAATTGGAACCAACACTGGTGTAAACAACACTACAATGACAATCATTGCTTTAATGCATCATGCCTGCTCAGCTACACCTTCAAGCATATCATTACACTCTACAGCTGACAACATGCTAAAATTGCTATACTGCTATATAGACACCCTGTGTACCAGCACCATGGTAGCCTGTTCCTGCATCGATGTTACAGATGACAGGAGGCGGCACAGGTTTCATCATATGCACAAGGTGTGTTGTTGGTTCGCCAGAGGTCTACAATGAGCCATCCAATTGACGTGTGTGTGTGTGTGTGTGTGTGTGTGTGTGTGTGTGTGTGTGTGTGTGGGGCAGGAATACTGTAATGGGCCAATGTTGTAATGTGTGTGGGTATGTGTTAGCCCTAGGTGTCTGGAGTATGTGTATGTGTCTGCATGCACACAGTTCCACCATGTGGCTGCCATATACGGATATTTGTGGGACAGCCACAGACTGTACCTGAGAGGGTTTACAGATCACTTTCTCTGTCCACGGGTACGGTACCTGTGCCTGGCAGGGGTGCTACTGACACTATCGGGTACTATGCCAGACTGGGTACTATCCCCAGAAGTGGATGGATGCACACTGGACACAGGTCCCTGCTGGGACTGTCCAGAGCCACATGCACGTGGTCTTCTAGGACATTCTATGGACAGCCCACCCCCAACATTGCTGCGGCTGGTACTGGCACTACGGGAGTGGCTGTGGCTTGATGGACGTCCGCAGTGACTGCCAGCTGCTGATGTTGCTGGCATACATCCATGTCAACGTCTCAACCATCTCGCACTGTCCTGACACATGGACAGGACATTGAGGAGGATATCTAATGTCTCTCCCCAATGTCTATCAGTGACCTCGGTGTAACGTCGGATGGCACCTGCTAGGTCACGGATACTGTCAATGACAGCGATGTTATGGGCCCTCTGTGCCCTTAGTCCCTGTCTGGTGTACCGTTCCATACGTGCCTGTGCCTCCATGACAGCCTGGAACATGTGTGACATTGTCAGATCTGTGGCACATCTGCCAGTGGCATGATGAGCAGCAGTGCTTCTATGAGAACCCCTGGACATCTGCCTATGTGGTACCCTTCCAGACATCTGGGTATGGCTGCTGTGTTGGGATGCATGTGCCATGGATACCACACTGTCCTGGCCAATGCCAACAGTATGCTGTCCCTCAGCTATGGGCATTGGTGATGGATGTATTGGCAGTATGACTGTATGCATGGATGGGGTGGACAGCTGTGTACTGTCAATTGGTGGCCCAATGACAGACCCTGGCAAACACGCCTGGGCCTCAACACACCTATCTTCAATATCACTATGTAGCTCAGTAACATCAGTTTCCCTGCTGCTGTGAACCAGCCCTAACACAGCACCTGTGGGAAGGAGACAGGAAACACACTTTACGACCTGTACAAGATGTCGGCACACATGCACACATGAACACATGGACACATGAACACATGCACACATGCACACATAAACACATGCACACATGCACACATGAACACATGCACACATGCACACATGAACACATGCACACATGCACACATGCACACATGAACACATGAACACATGCACACATGCACACATGCACACATGAACACATGCACACATGAGCACATGCACACATGCACACAAATACACTCCTCACTACAGCAGATACCCACACACACCACCAGCAATCCAAAACATACTTAATAGTGGTTGAAGGTGGGTTACAGTATCACAAGGCAAACAGTCATATCACACATGTCAGCATGCAGAAAGTTTGTTGCTCAAGACCATGCAGTGCGAATGTAGACAGCCCATGTTAATAACAGTATACATGGCTTTGATGCATGTGTGTTGTTGTTCAGTGATTGGCCTCACAGCCACTCATTACATGGGTTTGTAAGGTGGCCAAAAGGGAGCATTGACTAACATGAATGTGTTATGCGTTGAAGAGTGTCGCACAGCCCAATGATAGGCCTCTAGCCCTCAGGTATATTATGTGTGCTGTGTGGATGACATGTGGGATACTGAAGTGTGACCTTACAGCAGGTGTCTGGATACGCTATGTGTAGCATGTTAAGGTGTACTGCATATGACAAAGTTGTGTATGTTCTGTACATGTGTATCAACTATGCCTATCTAATGTCCAGTACGGTGTTGCCACAATTGTGTGTGCTGCTCTGTGTATTGCATGTGATTGAGGCAGCTACTGTCATTACTGAGATGTGCATAGTCTCACAACAAACATGCACAGCATGCATTATGCGTAGGTGTGTTACATGTGCATGGCCTACACCTCACCTATTACATGCCCATTTCATTAGCAATATTAAAATTATAACACACTCACCAGCATCGACCAGCTGCCTTGCTATCATACCAGAGGGACCTACAAAAATATGAGACAGTTTGTCAATGGCCGCAACTGTGCCATTGCTACTGTGAGTTTGCTAAACTACAGTAGTACAACAGTCAACAGTCACAGGTGTACAGATTATATTCCAAATATCAGTATTGCACAACACTATGCAGCACAACAGCTAAACACACAGTACACATGTCACATGCGCATAATCTACCGATACAGATAACAGTAGTCTACAGATAGGTCATGTTACCTGCACGCTCCATGTCAACATGCTGGGTGGCTCCGGCCTCCATGATAACTAAACCACCTTCAATGGAATCAGTTACCTGAGTAATCTGTTCCAATTCTGTTGGTAGAACATTGTATTCCTGCCCCCTGGTCTGCCCTGGGGATACTGAAAAACCTGATGCTGATTTTTGTTTTTGTCTTTTTGAGCCAGTCGCTCACTTCTCCTGGGTGGGTCTGCTAATGGGGTATTAGTGTTCTCAGTGTTATCAGCTATGTCAGTTCTCCCTTCATCATTAGAAGTATTACGTTTGAATTTTCCTGGCAAGGGGTAAGCCCTCCCATCCCTATATTCAATCAAGTCAGGCTCCAACTTTCTTATCTTACGACTGACTATCTTAACACAATGTTGGTCCACTTCATTAAAAACGCTATCATAACATTGTTTAATACTAGGAAAGTTCTTGTCTTTGACGATACTGTCATTTAATGTTGTTAGTTCATTCAGTAAAAAGTTAGCTTTAGTTTCATAATCTTGGATCATGAGATCCAACATTTCCAAACCAGTTTTATCGAACAGTTCCACCAACTTCATGTATAAGTTGGAGCTCAACAAAGCGTTGTTTGGAAACTTGAAACAACGTAGTCCTTTCGGAATACGTTGCACACGAACACACTCTCTCAAATAGTCTATCTCCAGTTGCGTGTTCTTGTAAGCGTATCATTTATCATTTAGTTTATCAAAGTCATGCTCCATACAATTGTAATGCTTTTGAGAACTCAAAACAGTACCTTGTTTGAAAGAAAATTGCTGCTCAGTCCAAGCATGAAAGTTAAAATCCTTACGCTGACCACCATTCCCATTGACGCAGCTCGATTGCACTATGGCTTGCTGTTCCTAAAGATCGGTTCCGACCAATAAGATCTCGTCAGGAAGTGTTGCTCTAAACACGCCATTCGGCTCCCCTAGTGGTGGTGGTGTACGCTTCGTATTCGGTCCTTGTTGTTGGTTTCCAGGTACCAAGGAAGTGCAGCTAGCACTGCATGAATTTAATAGTTTGTTCATTTGTGTTAACAACGATAAGACTTGGTTAAATTCTCCGTGTGAAACTGGAACATCATCCGGTTCATTACGGAGTAAAATCGCTGTATTTAAAAAATCAGCCTGGTCCAAGTCTTCTGCCATGGAGAAACAAGACTAATCCAACTGACGTAAAAACGAGTACAAAAACCAAGTAAAAAGCACCTCCATGGGTAGATACACTCAGTCCAGGAATCACAAATGTGATACAACCAGAAATAAACTGAAGTTAAATAACTTTAATGAATAAAAACAGAAGAATTAATCAAGCGCTTTCGCCTGGTTCCTACCAGGCTTTATCAAGATACTGCTCAGTGAAAAGTAAAACCATTTTATATCATTATACATACATCAGGTGATCACTTAATCGACCACTCCTGGTGTTAATTATGATAATTTGTTAAAAGTTTAAACATTTTTTAAGGTGTCTTTGAAGTATTTTTTAAGGTGTTAAAATATTTGTACTCCCTGCAAGTCAATAATACTGCAATAACACGTTGTATTAAAAACTATCAAGATACCTTGTGTGTCAAAAAATCTTGTAGAAATAAATACATATAAGTAGTTAATGCAAACCACTAATAATTCATGCTGTGTGTTAAATAACAATTTTTTAAAAGTGCAAATACTAAGAACAAATATTAAAAAATATATACAAATATGCACTTAAAATGTTCTAAATATAAATCCTTATAGTAAAAACATGTACTTCTGGTTGAAAGTTAATAACATAAAATAAAAATTCATCATTAACTAACTGCCTGTTGATTACCTGGCATTTTCAAAACAGTCTTTTGTTTACTCATAATTTCTCCCTGCTAAGCTTTAGTGCACTTGCTATACTGATGCTATCATTTAGACCTGGGGGTCTTGCTGCATTTAATTTCAATTGCCACAAAAGTTCTTTATGCTCTAGACGAGTCTCCCAGTCCCCTCCTCTGGGATCCTGGGTGACCTGGTCTAGGACAAGGAATTTTAGATGCATGTTAATACATTGCATTGAATGTTTAAAAAAAGCATTAGTATCTTTCTTCTTACTAATTTCGTATAGATGCTCATAAATCCTTTTTCTTAGTGGCCTCTCGGTCTTGCCAGCATAAAAACTGTGACAATCCATGCAAAGACCGAGGTAAACCACCCCTTTTGATGCGCAGTTAAAATATTTTGTTGTACTAATCTTAAAGTTCCTAGAGGGAATGTGTAAACTATTATTATTGTATATGTGTACACACTGGTTGCATGCACCACATTTGTAGGTACCTACCTTGTTAGAAAAATGTGAATGTGTTTTTCTGTTATTTTTGTTCTCAAATAGGCCCTTTAGATTAATATCTCTTTTTCTTGTGAATCCAGGCTTGGCGGGTACAAGTTTGTTAATGTCCTCCTGTAATGTCAAAACTGGCCAATATGTCAAAATAGTCTTTTCTACCTGTTGTGAGTCCCTAGTGTATGTATACACAAAGTTATTATATGACAATTGTCGATCAGCCTCTTGAGTGTGCTCTAAAATCTTACCTTTCCCAAGTAATGGTGGATACTTAGATTCCCTGTTATCAAGAACCTCTTTAGCTAAATTATCCACAAGATGGACTGGATAGCCTCTCTCAAGACAGAGTTTTTTTAAAAAGCCAACTTCTTTAAGAAATAAATCTTGAGTACTTGACATCCTGGATGCACAAATGAGTTGTCCTTTTATTATACCCTTTTTCTGATAAAAAGGGTGCCCACTATCAAAATGTAAGAATGTGTTGGAAAAAGTCATCTTTCTATATATTTGGGATTGGAAAAAGTTGTTGACATAATCTTTGAATAAAAAAACATCCAAATAATGTAAAGAATTTTTGCTCACATTATGTGTGAAAGCCAAAAAATCTGTAGTGGAATTAATGTACATGATGAAATTTGAAAAACTGTCCATGTCACCACCCCATAATATGCAGATGTCATCCAGGTAACATTTGTAGTAAGTAATATCCTCAGCCCAACCAGATGAAAAGATGTATTTATTTTCCCAATAGTATAATACTATGTTCGCATATGTTGAGGCACATGGAGCACCCATCATTACACCTTTCTTTTGCCGGAATACTTCTCCGTTAAAATAGATGAAGTTATTCTCAAGAACTACTTCCATGAATTCCACTATTATCCTAACCGTGTTATTACTTAGGTCAGATTGTGTTGTCAAAATTTCATTAAACCAATCTATACCTACTGAATGAGGAATACTGGGAAATAGCTCCATGATGTCAATCGTTACCATTAATATCCCTGGGTTGTAAAAATTTTGTTGGACATCATTAAGAAATTCCCAGGAGTCTTTACAAATATATTTTATGGTTGAAACAAATTCTTTTAGTGTCTGATCGATATATTTCCCTAAAGGCTCTGTAATACTCCCGGCTCCTGCTACTATAGGTCTGAATTTTAAAGGGTTCAGACCTTTGTGCACTTTTGGAATCCCCAAAATTACCAGGATCCTAGGTTTTGGGACATGCAAATAGTTATGTAATTTCTCATTAATAGCACCTTGCATCAAGTTATCCATTAACATAAAGTTGATCTTAGAGTACGCAATGTTCACTTCATTCCTAGAAACTAGTTCATAAGTGTCAGCATCCTGTAGCAAAATATGAATATATGTTTCATATGCCCAGTTGTACATTAGAACAACACCACCACCCTTATCAGGTTTCATTACCCTGATACCCTCCTCTTTGAGTAAATTAGTTAACTGATATAGGTGGAAATCAAAGTTATCAGGTGGTTGGTTTGCACTAAGTGCTTGTTTCTTTCTTAGATCCATTTCTACTAATTCCTCAAAAATTCTTAAGGTGGGGTGGGTGGGGGGGTTAAAAGTACTACACCTTGTGTTTATGTGGTTAGTTAAACATTGCCCTTTAAAGAATAATGCAAGATTTAGTCTCCTGATGAATAATTTGAATTCTACTAGTGTTTTGGATAAATCCATGGTGCGTAAGGGGACGAAGTGAAAACCTCTGGTAAACAACTCAAAAAAGTCAGAGGTTGGTATAATTTCCGTAAAGTTGTAAATAGTGTAGTTGTCCTTGGTTACCACCTTGTAATTACCACTAGATGAGTCCCTATCAACATCTTCATCATTAACTAAACCACCTTCATTGGAATCAGTTACCTGCGTAATCTGTTCCAATTCTGTTGGTAGAACATTGTATTCCTGCCCCCTGGTCTGCCCTGGGGATACTGAAAAACTTGATGCTGATTTTTGTTATTGTCTTTTTGAGGCAGTTGCTCACTTCTCCTGGGTGGGTCTGCTAATGGGGTATTAGTGTTCTCAGTGTTATCAGCTATGTCAGTTCTCCCTTCATCATTAGAAGTATTACGTTTGAATTTTCCTGGCAAGGGGTAAGCCCTCCCATCCCTATATTCAATCAAGTCACGCTCCAACTTTCTTATCTTACGACTGACTATCTTAACACAATGTTGGTCCACTTCATTAAAAACTTTATCATAACATTGTTTAATACTAGGAAAGTTCTTGTCTTTGACGATACTGTCATTTAATGTTGTTAGTTCATTCAGTAAAAAGTTAGCTTTAGTTTCATAATCTTGGATCATGAGATCCAACATTTCCAAACCAGTTTTATTGAACAGTTCTACCAACTTCGTGTATAAGTTGGAGCCCAACACAGCGTTGTTTGGAAACTTGAAACAACGTAGTCCTTCGAATACGTTGCACACGAACACACTCTCTCAAATAGTCTATCTCCAGTTGCATGTTCTTGTAAGCGTATAATTTATCATTTAGTTTATCAAAGTCATGCTCCATACAATTGTAATGCTTTTGAGAACTCAAAACAGTACCTTGTTTGAAAGAAAATTGCTGCTCAGTCCAAGCATGAAAGTTAAAATCCTTACGCTGACAACCATTCCCATTGACGCAGCTCGATTGCACTCTGGCTTGCTGTTCCTGAAGATCGGTTCCGACCAATAAGATCTCATCAGGAAGTGCCGCTCTAAACACGCCATTCGGCTCCCCTAGTGGTGGTGGCGTACGCTTCGTATTCAGTCCTTGTTGTTGGTTTCCAGGTAGCAAGGAAGTGCAGCTAGCATTGCGTGAACTTAATAGTTTGTTCATTTGTGTTAACAACGATAAGACTTGGTTAAATTCTCCGCGTGAAACTGGAACATCATCCGGTTCATTACGGAGTAAAATCGGTGTATTTAAAAAATCAGTCTGGTCCAAGTCTTCTGCCATGGAGAAACAAGACTAATCCAACTGATGTAAAAACGAGTAGAAAAAACAAGTAAAAAGCAGCTCCATGGGTAGAAACACTCAGTCCAGGAATCACAAATGTGATACAACCAGAAATAAACTGAAGTTAAATAACTTTAATGAATAAAAACAGAAGAATTAATCAAGCGCTTTCGCCTGGTTCCTACCAGGCTTTATCAAGATACTGCTCAGTGAAAAGTAAAACCATTTTATATCATTATACATACATCAGGTGATCACTTAATCGACCACTCCTGGTGTTAATTATGATAATTTGTTAAAAGTTTAAACATTTTTTAAGGTGTCTTTGAAGTATTTTTTAAGGTGTTAAAATATTTGTACTCCCTGCAAGTCAATAATACTGCAATAACACGTTGTTTTAAAATCTATCTAGATACCTTGTGTGTCAAAAAATCTTGTAGAAATAAATACATATAAGTAGTTAATCCAAACCACTAATAATTCATGCTGTGTGTTAAATAACAATTTTTTAAAAGTGCAAATACTAAGAACAAATCTTAAAAAATATATACAAATATGCACTTAAAATGTTCTAAATATAAATCCTTATAGTAAAAAGATGTACTTCTGGTTGAAAGTTAATAACATAAAATAAAAATTCATCATTAACTAACTGCCTGTTGATTACCTGGCATTTTCAAAACAGTCTTTTGTTTACTCATAATTTCTCCCTACTAAGCTTTAGTGTACTTGCTATACTGATGCTATCATTTAGACCTGGGGGTCTTGCTGCATTTAATTTCAATTGCCACAAAAGTTCTTTATGCTCTAGACGAGTCTCCCAGTCCCCTCCTCTGGGATCCTGGGTGACCTGGTCTAGGACAAGGAATTTTAGATGCATGTTAATACATTGCATTGAATGTTTAAAAAAAGCATTAGTATCTTTCTTCTTACTAATTTCGTATAGATGCTCATAAATCCTTTTTCTTAGTGGCCGCTCGGTCTTGCCAACATAAAAACTGTGACACACCATGCAAACACTGAGGTAAACCACCCCTTTTGATGCGCAGTTAAAATATTTTGTTGTACTAATCTTAAAGTTCCTAGAGGGAATGTGTAAACTATTATTATTGTATAAGTGTACACACTGGTTGCATGCACCACATTTGTAGGTACCTACCTTGTTAGAAAAATGTGAATGTGTTTTTCTGTTATTTTTGTTCTCAAATAGACCCTTTAGATTAATATCTTTTTTTCTTGTGAATCCAGGCTTGGCGGGTACAATTTTGTAAATGTCCTCCTGTAATGTCAAAACTGGCCAATATGTCAAAATAGTCTTTCCTACCTGTTGGGAGTCCCTAGTGTATGTATACACAAAGTTATTATATGACAATTGTCGGTCAGCCTCTTGAGTGTGCTCTAAAATCTTACCTTTCCCAAGTAATGGTGGATACTTAGATTCCCTGTTATCAAGAACCTCTTTAGCTAAATTATCCACAAGATGGACTGGATAGCCTCTCTCAACAAACAGTTTTTTTAAAAAGCCAACTTCTTTAAGAAATAAATCTTGAGTACTTGACATCCTCGATGCACGAATGAGTTGACCTTTGATTATACCCTTTTTCTGATAAAAAGGGTGCCCACTATCAAAATGTAAGAATGTGTTGGAAAAAGTCATCTTTCTATATATTTGGGATTGGAAAAAGTTGTTGACATAATCTTTGAATAAAAAAACATCCAAATAATGTAAAGAATTTTTGCTCACATTATGTGTGAAAGCCAAAATATCTGTAGTGGAATTAATGTACATGATGAAATTTGAAAAACTGTCCATGTCACCATCCCATAATATGCAGATGTCATCAGGGTAACGTTTGTAGTAAGTAATATGCTCAGCCCAACCAGATGAAAAGATGTATTTATTTTCCCAATAGTATAATACTATGTTCGCGTATGTTGAGGCACATGGAGCACCCATCGCTACACCTTTCTTTTGCCGGAATACTTCTCCATTAAAATAGATGAAGTTATTCTCAAGAACTACTTCCATAAATTCCACTATTAGCCTAACTGTTATGACTTAGGTCAGATTGCGTTGTCAAAATTTCATTAAACCAATCTATACCTACTGAATGAGTAATACTGGGAAATAGCTCCATGATGTCAATAGTTACCATTAATATCCCCGGGTTGTAAAAATTTTGTTGGACATCATTAAGAAATTCCCAGGAGTCTTTACAAATATATTTTATGGTTGAAACAAATTCTTTTAGTGTCTGATCGATATATTTCCCTAAAGGCTCTGTAATACTCCCGGCTCCTGCTACTATAGGTCTGAATTTTAAAGGGTTCAGACCTTTGTGCACTTTTGGAATCCCAAAAATTACCGGGATCCTAGGTTTTGGGACATGCAAATAGTTATGTAATTTCTCGTTAATAGCACCTTGCATCAAGTTATCCATTAACATAAAGTTGATCTTAGAGTACGCAATATTCACTTCATTCCTAGAAACTAGTTCATAAGTGTCAGCATCCTGTAGCAAAATATGAATATATGTTTCATATGCCCAGTTGTACATTAGAACACCACCACCCTTATCAGGTTTCATTACCCTGATACCCTCCTCTTTGAGTAAATTAGTTAACTGATATAGGTGGAAATCAAAGTTATCAGGTGGTTGGTTTGCACTAAGTGCTTGTTTCTTTCTTAGATCCATTTCTACTAATTCCTCAAAAATTCTTAAGGTGGGGTGGGTGGGAGGGTTAAAAGTACTACACCTTGTGTTTATGTGGTTAGTTAAACATTGCCCTTTAAAGAATAATGCAAGATTTAGTCTCCTGATGAATAATTTGAATTCTACTAGTGTTTTGGATAAATCCATGGTGCGTAAGGGGACGAAGTGAAAACCTCTGGTAAACAACTCAAAAAAGTCAGAGGTTGGTATAATTTCCGTAAAGTTGTAAATAGTGTAGTTGTAGTTGGTTACCACCTTGTAATTACCACTAGATGAGTCCCTATCAACATCTTCATCATTAACTAAACCACCTTCATTGGAATCAGTTACCTGCGTAATCTGTTCCAATTCTGTTGGTAGAACATTGTATTCCTGCCCCCTGGTCTGCCCTGGGGATACTGAAAAACCTGATGCTGATTTTTGTTATTGTCTTTTTGAGCCAGTCGCTCACTTCTCCTGGGTGGGTCTGCTAATGGGGTATTATTGTTCTCAGTGTTATCAGCTATGTCAGTTCTCCCTTCATCATCAGAAGTATTACGTTTGAATTTTCCTGGCAAGGGGTAAGCCCTCCCATCCCTATATTCAATCAAGTCACGCTCCAACTTTCTTATCTTACGACTGACTATCTTAACACAATGTTGGTCCACTTCATTAAAAACTTTATCATGACATTGTTTAATACTAGGAAAGTTCTTGTCTTTGACGATACTGTCATTTAATGTTGTTAGTTCATTCAGTAAAAAGTTAGCTTTAGTTTCATAATCTTGGATCATGAGATCCAACATTTCCAAACCAGTTTTATTGAACAGTTCTACCAACTTCGTGTATAAGTTGGAGCCCAACACAGCGTTGTTTGGAAACTTGAAACAACGTAGTCCTTTCAGAATACGTTGCACACGAACACACTCTCTCAAATAGTCTAGCTCCAGTTGCGTGTTCTTGTAAGCGTATAATTTATCATTTAGTTTATCAAAGTCACGCTCCATACAATTGTAATGCTTTTGAGAACTCAAAACAGTACCTTGTTTGAAAGAAAATTGCTGCTCAGTCCAAGCATGAAAGTTAAAATCCTTACGCTGACCACCATTCCCATTGACGCAGCTCGATTGCACTCTGGCTTGCTGTTCCTGAAGATCGGTTCCGACCAATAAGATCTCATCAGGAAGTGACGCTCTAAACACGCCATTCGGCTCCCCTAGTGGTGGTGGCGTACGCTTCGTATTCAGTCCTTGTTGTTGGTTTCCAGGTAGCAAGGAAGTGCAGCTAGCATTGCGTGAACTTAATAGTTTGTTCATTTGTGTTAACAACGATAAGACTTGGTTAAATTCTCCGCGTGAAACTGGAACATCATCCGGTTCATTACGGAGTAAAATCGGTGTATTTAAAAAATCAGTCTGGTCCAAGTCTTCTGCCATGGAGAAACAAGACTAATCCAACTGATGTAAAAACGAGTAGAAAAAACAAGTAAAAAGCAGCTCCATGGGTAGAAACACTCAGTCCAGGAATCACAAATGTGATACAACCAGAAATAAACTGAAGTTAAATAACTTTAATGAATAAAAACAGAAGAATTAATCAAGCGCTTTCGCCTGGTTCCTACCAGGCTTTATCAAGATACTGCTCAGTGAAAAGTAAAACCATTTTATATCATTATACATACATCAGGTGATCACTTAATCGACCACTCCTGGTGTTAATTATGATAATTTGTTAAAAGTTTAAACATTTTTTAAGGTGTCTTTGAAGTATTTTTTAAGGTGTTAAAATATTTGTACTCCCTGCAAGTCAATAATACTGCAATAACACGTTGTTTTAAAATCTATCTAGATACCTTGTGTGTCAAAAAATCTTGTAGAAATAAATACATATAAGTAGTTAATCCAAACCACTAATAATTCATGCTGTGTGTTAAATAACAATTTTTTAAAAGTGCAAATACTAAGAACAAATCTTAAAAAATATATACAAATATGCACTTAAAATGTTCTAAATATAAATCCTTATAGTAAAAAGATGTACTTCTGGTTGAAAGTTAATAACATAAAATAAAAATTCATCATTAACTAACTGCCTGTTGATTACCTGGCATTTTCAAAACAGTCTTTTGTTTACTCATAATTTCTCCCTACTAAGCTTTAGTGTACTTGCTATACTGATGCTATCATTTAGACCTGGGGGTCTTGCTGCATTTAATTTCAATTGCCACAAAAGTTCTTTATGCTCTAGACGAGTCTCCCAGTCCCTCCTCTGGGATCCTGGGTGACCTGGTCTAGGACAAGGAATTTTAGATGCATGTTAATACATTGCATTGAATGTTTAAAAAAAGCATTAGTATCTTTCTTCTTACTAATTTCGTATAGATGCTCATAAATCCTTTTTCTTAGTGGCCGCTCGGTCTTGCCAACATAAAAACTGTGACACACCATGCAAACACTGAGGTAAACCACCCCTTTTGATGCGCAGTTAAAATATTTTGTTGTACTAATCTTAAAGTTCCTAGAGGGAATGTGTAAACTATTATTATTGTATAAGTGTACACACTGGTTGCATGCACCACATTTGTAGGTACCTACCTTGTTAGAAAAATGTGAATGTGTTTTTCTGTTATTTTTGTTCTCAAATAGACCCTTTAGATTAATATCTTTTTTTCTTGTGAATCCAGGCTTGGCGGGTACAATTTTGTAAATGTCCTCCTGTAATGTCAAAACTGGCCAATATGTCAAAATAGTCTTTCCTACCTGTTGGGAGTCCCTAGTGTATGTATACACAAAGTTATTATATGACAATTGTCGGTCAGCCTCTTGAGTGTGCTCTAAAATCTTACCTTTCCCAAGTAATGGTGGATACTTAGATTCCCTGTTATCAAGAACCTCTTTAGCTAAATTATCCACAAGATGGACTGGATAGCCTCTCTCAACAAACAGTTTTTTTAAAAAGCCAACTTCTTTAAGAAATAAATCTTGAGTACTTGACATCCTCGATGCGAATGAGTTGACCTTTGATTATACCCTTTTTCTGATAAAAAGGGTGCCCACTATCAAAATGTAAGAATGTGTTGGAAAAAGTCATCTTTCTATATATTTGGGATTGGAAAAAGTTGTTGACATAATCTTTGAATAAAAAAACATCCAAATAATGTAAAGAATTTTTGCTCACATTATGTGTGAAAGCCAAAATATCTGTAGTGGAATTAATGTACATGATGAAATTTGAAAAACTGTCCATGTCACCATCCCATAATATGCAGATGTCATCAGGGTAACGTTTGTAGTAAGTAATATGCTCAGCCCAACCAGATGAAAAGATGTATTTATTTTCCCAATAGTATAATACTATGTTCGCGTATGTTGAGGCACATGGAGCACCCATCGCTACACCTTTCTTTTGCCGGAATACTTCTCCATTAAAATAGATGAAGTTATTCTCAAGAACTACTTCCATAAATTCCACTATTAGCCTAACCGTGTTATGACTTAGGTCAGATTGCGTTGTCAAAATTTCATTAAACCAATCTATACCTACTGAATGAGTAATACTGGGAAATAGCTCCATGATGTCAATAGTTACCATTAATATCCCCGGGTTGTAAAAATTTTGTTGGACATCATTAAGAAATTCCCAGGAGTCTTTACAAATATATTTTATGGTTGAAACAAATTCTTTTAGTGTCTGATCGATATATTTCCCTAAAGGCTCTGTAATACTCCCGGCTCCTGCTACTATAGGTCTGAATTTTAAAGGGTTCAGACCTTTGTGCACTTTTGGAATCCCAAAAATTACCGGGATCCTAGGTTTTGGGACATGCAAATAGTTATGTAATTTCTCGTTAATAGCACCTTGCATCAAGTTATCCATTAACATAAAGTTGATCTTAGAGTACGCAATATTCACTTCATTCCTAGAAACTAGTTCATAAGTGTCAGCATCCTGTAGCAAAATATGAATATATGTTTCATATGCCCAGTTGTACATTAGAACACCACCACCCTTATCAGGTTTCATTACCCTGATACCCTCCTCTTTGAGTAAATTAGTTAACTGATATAGGTGGAAATCAAAGTTATCAGGTGGTTGGTTTGCACTAAGTGCTTGTTTCTTTCTTAGATCCATTTCTACTAATTCCTCAAAAATTCTTAAGGTGGGGTGGGTGGGAGGGTTAAAGTACTACACCTTGTGTTTATGTGGTTAGTTAAACATTGCCCTTTAAAGAATAATGCAAGATTTAGTCTCCTGATGAATAATTTGAATTCTACTAGTGTTTTGGATAAATCCATGGTGCGTAAGGGACAAGTGAAAACCTCTGGTAAACAACTCAAAAAAGTCAGAGGTTGGTATAATTTCCGTAAAGTTGTAAATAGTGTAGTTGTAGTTGGTTACCACCTTGTAATTACCACTAGATGAGTCCCTATCAACATCTTCATCATTAACTAAACCACCTTCATTGGAATCAGTTACCTGCGTAATCTGTTCCAATTCTGTTGGTAGAACATTGTATTCCTGCCCCCTGGTCTGCCCTGGGGATACTGAAAAACCTGATGCTAATTTTTGTTATTGTCTTTTTGAGCCAGTCGCTCACTTCTCCTGGGTGGGTCTGCTAATGGGGTATTATTGTTCTCAGTGTTATCAGCTATGTCAGTTCTCCCTTCATCATCAGAAGTATTACGTTTGAATTTTCCTGGCAAGGGGTAAGCCCTCCCATCCCTATATTCAATCAAGTCACGCTCCAACTTTCTTATCTTACGACTGACTATCTTAACACAATGTTGGTCCACTTCATTAAAAACTTTATCATGACATTGTTTAATACTAGGAAAGTTCTTGTCTTTGACGATACTGTCATTTAATGTTGTTAGTTCATTCAGTAAAAAGTTAGCTTTAGTTTCATAATCTTGGATCATGAGATCCAACATTTCCAAACCAGTTTTATTGAACAGTTCTACCAACTTCGTGTATAAGTTGGAGCCCAACACAGCGTTGTTTGGAAACTTGAAACAACGTAGTCCTTTCGGAATACGTTGCACACGAACACACTCTCTCAAATAGTCTAGCTCCAGTTGCGTGTTCTTGTAAGCGTATAATTTATCATTTAGTTTATCAAAGTCACGCTCCATACAATTGTAATGCTTTTGAGAACTCAAAACAGTACCTTGTTTGAAAGAAAATTGCTGCTCAGTCCAAGCATGAAAGTTAAAATCCTTACGCTGACCACCATTCCCATTGACGCAGCTCGATTGCACTCTGGCTTGCTGTTCCTGAAGATCGGTTCCGACCAATAAGATCTCATCAGGAAGTGACGCTCTAAACACGCCATTCGGCTCCCCTAGTGGTGGTGGCGTACGCTTCGTATTCAGTCCTTGTTGTTGGTTTCCAGGTAGCAAGGAAGTGCAGCTAGCATTGCGTGAACTTAATAGTTTGTACATTTGTGTTAACAATGATAAGACTTGGTTAAATTCTCTGTGTGAAACTGGAACATCATCCGGTTCATTACGGAGTAAAATCGGTGTATTTAAAAAATCAGCCTGGTCCAAGTCTTCTGCCATGGAGAAACAAGACTAATCCAACTGATGTAAAAACGAGTAGAAAAACCAAGTAAAAAGCAGCTCCATGGGTAGAAACACTCAGTCCAGGAATCACAAATGTGATACAACCAGAAATAAACTGAAGTTAAATAACTTTAATGAATAAAAACAGAAGAATTAATCAAGCGCTTTCACCTGGTTCATACCAGGCTTTATCAAGATACTGCTCAGTGAAAAGTAAAGCCATTTTATATCATTATACATACATCAGGTGATCACTTAATCGACCACTCCTGGTGTTAATTATGATAATTAGTTAAAAGTTTAAACATTTTTTAAGGTGTCTTTGAAGTATTTTTTAAGGTGTTAAAATATTTGTACTCCCTGCAAGTCAATAATACTGCAATAACACGTTGTTTTAAAATCTATCTAGATACCTTGTGTGTCAAAAAATCTTGTAGAAATAAATACATATAAGTAGTTAATGCAAACCACTAATAATTCATGCTGTGTGTTAAATAACAATTTTTTAAAAGTGCAAATACTAAGAACAAATATTAAAAAATATATACAAATATGCACTTAAAATGTTCTAAATAAAAATCCTTATAGTAAAAACATGTACTTCTGGTTGAAAGTTAATAACATAAAATAAAAATCATCATTAACTAACTGCCTGTTGATTACCTGGCATTTTCAAAACAGTCTTTTGTTTACTCATAATTTCTCCCTGCTAAGCTTTAGTGCACTTGCTATACTGATGCTATCATTTAGACCTGGGGGTCTTGCTGCATTTAATTTCAATTGCCACAAAAGTTCTTTATGCTCTAGACGAGTCTCCCAGTCTCCTCCTCTGGGATCCTGGGTGACCTGGTCTAGGACAAGGAATTTTAGATGCATGTTAATACATTGCATTGAATGTTTAAAAAAACACACAAAACAGTCTTACTGTACTGTTTAGGCCTACTGCTTCAGGTAGTACTACAGTTTATATGGGAGTTGGATTCACCAGCAGTACCACTCACTAAGCATACATGTATTGCTTTAGCCTACAATGGGACACCACAGTCGACAACAAGGGACTACGTCACTCCGTATGCCATACTACTTTTTCTGCCTAGCAATAGCATACACATATTTTGCTGGGACCACAGCTAGGACACAAACTACCATGACAAAAACAATTTCACACTAAGCTATCACACCTTTACAGACCTTGCACACATTCACCATCACACTCAGTCAACCTCACATAGCAATTATCGCACTAAGTACATGGGTGTGTGCATCGTGTCATGGGTAGGTAATACGCTATTGGCCCTAGGGCCTACAGTAGCATAGCCATGCACTACCCTGGCCTTTGACACACATGTAATTTAATTTCACTTGCCCCTGTCAACCAGAGCCACAGAGGTGATTCCCGGGGTGTATTTCCTATCTCCCAACCAATCATCAGGAGTATTTATGACAACTGCTAATGAGGAGCTTTGTTTACTATTGATAGGTGGTTTGTTCCAGAGTATGGCATATCTCTGAGATAGGAATCTATCCCTCCAGCGTGTGCTGTTTAGTGAGCTGACAAGGTTTAGGGCCCTAGAGCGTGTATCTGGGAGGGATTGTAATATGTTTACGTGGAGGGTGTCCAACAGCTATGGGTGTGACATAACTCTATATGTTAGGCAGAGGTCACCTCTGGGTAGGCGGTATGCAACACAGTGTAGCTGTGGTTTTGTGAGTCGGTCTGCATAGGGCATCTGTTTGAGGCCGGTATTACTCTTTGTGAGGTATATCTGTGGCCTTTCTAGTTGCTGTAGTTGGCATTGTACTCTCTAATGGGTTTTAAGTGTGATGAGTAGAGGTGAACACTGACCTATATTTCCCTAGATGACACACCTTTTGTGGTGACGTGTACCACATAGACAGAGCACATGACTAGTGTGGCACTGTGATTATCAAAGGGGAGGCTACTGTCCATCTGTGTCCCATGTTCCCTTATCACACCTTCGGTGTTAGGTAGACTACCACCTATGTGGTAGTTAATGGGTACAGTGTTCTGGCAAGAAGGGATGGCACTGCAGTGTCAACACTGAGCTTCGGTCCATACCTTGGTCGCCAGGCACCTGTCACAGTAAGTATGCCCCATGTCTCTCTCCCTCTCTCTCTCTCTCTATATATATATATATATATATATATATATATATATATATATATACACACACACACACACACACACACACACACACACACACACACACACACACACACATACATATAAACATCCATTGCTGTACATATAGATGTACATATAGGCACATATACAGTCCACTATTCATGGTGGGAATATCAATTATGTGATAGTTATGAGATATACAGTTATGTAATAATATTGCACAGTGTTGTGCAGACTGCATTGAAGGTGTCCTCAGCCCATGTAGCTTTAGCAGGCCTCACTGGCTGCAACACTGCAAAACTGACAGAGCATACCCACAGCGTTTAATCACCACATGTCATATGCCAGCACTGCATGCTGTTTCCTTTGCCACAAACTACAACCTACATAGAAATATGCACATAACAACCTTCAACAATGTGTATATATATATATATATATATATATATATATATATATATATATATATATATATATACACACACCCTTCACAAACAGTTGCAGTATGTCCCTTGCCTGTACAGATACATATAGATACGTACAGCTGCCACATATGGATGATACACAGTATGTAGAGTAATCTTCATAAACATCTATTACATGCCAGCAAATACATATGTGTTACATACCTTTCATTTGTATTGCTCTGTTCCATCTCTTTTTAAAGGAAATAATTTTTCCAACCCATGCTTGTTTGCTGTGGACACCGTTGTGTCAGTCAGAAGGTTGGTATACTTCTTATATCTGAAACTAGGGTTGTAGCCAATGATTTGCATGTTGTACTCATACCTGAATGTTGCTGCTTCTAGTACACATTTGTCAGTGTAGAATTTGAACTACTATAATGTAAATATTAATTACCTCACTTCTGAACAGTTTGTTGTTTATTTGTGTTGACATTACCACAGGCTGCTCAAGACAACTGGACACATTTCAGTACTGAGTATGCCCAGAGAGCATTATATGTTATTGTGTGATGTTTATCTTGCTGAACATATCGACCACAGCGTTCAAATAAAATGGCAGTGAAATCTTAAAGCTGTATGGATGTTGAATACAACCAAGAAACTATAGGTGGCGTCAACACTACATTGTTAATAAATACAAATGTACAATAAATGTGTATTGATGTAAAATATATATGTATATATTCTACAAAATTTCAATTTGCCCATATCAAAATAATCAAAATAATAATAATGAATAATAAAAATATAAATAAAATATAATATAAAATATTTGATGTTGTATTAATGTTTAATTAACATTGTTTATTCTAGGGTCTTGGTTGTATTCAACATCCATACAGCTTTAAGATTTTTGGTAGTAATTGTTAAAAATTGAGCAATTGGAAGATTGATTAATTGGAAAATTGAAGTTGGTAAAACTGGTATATTTATTTGGAGTAATTTGTGATTTGAACTAGGACTCTGAAGAAGCCGGTTAAACTGGTGAAAGCGCTTAGTTTTTCACTGATTTCTTTGTCGCTGTTTTGTGGTGAATAAATCTACTTTCATTATTTTATTCACAGTGTGTTGTGGAATTTGTGCCTCCACTGTTCCAAGGTTCTTGGTTGCTGCCTTCATTGCCATTTTATTTGAAAGCTGTGGTCGATATTCATTGTTTTCCTTGTGGATTCCTGTGTTGGGACCAAATCTTCTTTTTGACTGCAATTGTAGATTGACCGGGTGTTCCGAGGTGGCGAGGCGAAACCGTTACTATGGAGGGTGTTTTAAAAGAACTTACGGTGGTGTTGGCCAAATTATTGAAAGTATACAACGATAATCAAACTAAGGATGGCGAAACACTGGTAAATAGTCCTACAGAAACTGAAATGGAATTATTTACCATGCATTCCCCACAGGAGATCACACCGGGGCAGAGGGGGAACAAAAACAATATCAGTAGTGAAGTTTCCGGTGGGAACAGGACTAGAATTGGAGCATCAAATAACCACGAAGTAGCTCCATCTGGTTCTGGGAACTACAATACCCAGCGGCGCAACTTAACTTCCTGGTTCGAGGCACCGAGGTTGGGTGCACATCTTAATTCGTCATCTGATGACTGGCAAAGTAATGTGGATCGACCTATACTTACCTTAAGGGAACAAATTCATAAATACGAAAAGTTGTGCACTAAATATCGAGCAATTCAGCTCGACAGTTTGTTTCTATTAAAATCAAAAGAAATGAAACAAGTACCGAAAGGCTTACGCCTTTGGAAACTACCGACGGGTATTGAAACCGGTACTGAGGCATTCCAGGAGCTAACGGATTTGTACCAACGGACAGGTATGGAGTTATTGGACATTATTTTGCATAATAACGATGTTAAGCTCAGTAAGCTTTGTGACGAGATTGTGGTTCTTGATAACAGTATAACTGCTGATTTGTTGTTTCATCAGCAACAAAATCATTTTGAAAGGGTCATCAGAAATGTTGAGACTTTTGTTAGGAAGAACATCAGTATCAAAAATAAAAAACTCAAACGAGACACTTTTGACTATCAGCAAGGGGCTGCATATCCACCGGGACGTAACCCCATGACCAGGACATACAGTAGGGTTGACTCATACTGGTCTGACCGGGAGGGGGTCGACGAAAACGAGGGTAACGACATTTTTTTAGAGGAACCGGCTCTGCCGAGGAGGTCAGAGAGGTTACAGAACAGAGGACAGAACCACAACTCGTTCCAACGGAAGAGCCCGAGGGGGACGAGGAAGAACTTTTAATTCCATTGGACTATTGTGGAAGTTTTGTTAATTTTGAGGTTTGTAAGGATGTTGATGCCCTTTTTTACTGCAATCCTATATATGAGAGTAACGTTTGTGACCATTTTTTGGAGGGGGTGGTAGACTTGGTTACAAACAAAAATGTTGTTACAAACAAAAATGTTGATTCATTGTTTCAGGATGACCATGTCAATGTTAATGTAAATTTTGAACAAAATCAGGTTTTGAGTACTCAGGAGGTTGTGGATCTCAATAGGGTATGTGAAGGCACGAGTTCAACAGAAACTGGGCAGGATGGATTCTATGCTATTAGTAATGGACCCTGTACACACACAGGGATTACAGCTGAGGGAATGTTGACACCTCTTGAAGGGATGAAACATTCTATCGTTAAAGAAAGAGGTTTCATTATTTACAACTATACTGAACTTGTTTTGAAGGATTCACATTTTGAATTATTCAGTAGGGGTGACAAATTTGTACCCAATTTTAGGTTGGACGTGACCAGGTTACTGAAAAATTTGAAGCTCTATGTAAGAGAATTAAATCTAAAATTGTACTTTGCGGGGGATTCAATGGGTGGCATGAATCAGGGTGAAGGGCAAGACAGCACCCGATTGAAGAGAAGGAGTGTGTTCATGCCACCTCAGTGTAGGGAACTGGTTGTTTTTGAGAATGTCGTTGAACATGAAATGAGGAAAATTTGCGAACAAAGGACCTGTAGTGATGACAATTTAACACAGGATGAGAGGGACATACTTCATGATTTTAGTACCTCAGGGCAGTACAGATGTATGAGACCAGATAAGGGTGGGGGGATGGTGATCATGTACAGTATTGATTATACTGGACGGATGATGGAAACGCTAGGGGACGTCAGTACCTATTGCAGAGTTTCCAGACATGAGGTCAATGTGGCATATAAAATGATTGATTTGTACCTTTTGGATAGTCTGTTTCAGGGGGCGATTACTGAGGAAGAGTATCATTACCTTGTGGTAAGATTCCCGAAAATGCCAAAATTTTTTGGCATACCAAAGGTACACAAGGGTACAGACCATCTTCAGTTTCGACCCATTGTTTCTGCAAGGGGTTCGAAGACTGAACCCCTGGCTTTGTACATTGATGTACATTGTAAAAAGGCAATATTAGATTCAGAACACATTTTAAAGGATTCATGGCATTGTCTGGAAAGACTGAGTGGGGTTAACAGAGTGGACATCAACAGTTATGGTTTCTTGACGATAGATGTCATTAACCTTTTTTCCGTCATACCCCACCAAGCTGGTCTCAAATTTTTCTATGAGAGTCTCTGTTCTAGTTCTAGCTTTGATTTGAGCAAACTTGAGGTTTGTCATGGATTAATGAGGTTAGTTTTGGAAAATAATTTTCTAACATTTGAGGGTGAAACATACAAACAGCAAACTGGAGTGGCAATGGGGGCACGTTGCGTGCCAGTATTTGCAAATTTGGTCCTCCTAGCATGGGAAAAAGAGAACATATTTAAATCAAACTTTGTTGAAAACATTCTACTCTACAATAGGTTCCTTGATGACTTACTCATTTTGTGGAAGGGTGACGAAGAAAGTGTGGTGAGGTTTATGGAACATTTGAACTCAAGTTCTGAATTCCTTAAATTTACGTACAATTGGGATTCAGAATGTGCCAATTACTTGGATATTGAGATTTCAAAAAATGTTTCAGGGCTTAGTAGTAACATTTATAGGAAACCGAGCTACGCAAATTCTATGTTACATTTTACAAGTTGTCACCCTATACATCAGAGGAAGGGATTAGTAAAAGGACAAATGATTCAGTTATCCAAGTTGATTAGTGAGGACACGGTATATAAAAAGGAAATGTATAGATTGATTGGTCTCTTCCTTGAAAGGGGTTACCCATTAAACTTGTTGATCAAAACTAAACGTGAAGTATGTAAAAAGAGGAACACCAGGTATGTCCCAATTTTGAAAGCAAATGTCTCCCAGGTTATAAGTAAAAACAATACAAACGAAGCCTTGGGGGGGGACAACAATCTTGGGCATTGTCCAAAACTTGTGATACAATACAACGAGGTCTCCGTGGGCATTCGTACTTGTTTGAACAGTTTATGGGAGCATTTTTTGAGTAGGGACACAAGAAACACACTGGGTGATACCCCCATTGCAGTTTTCAGTAGGGGTTCCAATTTAAAGGACATCTTGGAAAGAAATTGGGTTGGCAACAGACGTTCCTATATGAACAAATGCGGGTGTTGTAAATGGTGTAGGTACATATCTGTTGGAGCCTACACTATTGTAAAAGGGTTCAGGCGAACCATAGCTTGTCCGGGTATGTGTAATTGTTTAACTAAGAACTGTGTTTATATAGCTACTTGTATGTCATGCGACACATTTTATGTCGGTATGACAACAAGAAGTTTGAAGGAAAGAATTCGTGAACACTGTGGTTCCATAAGAAGAATGGATGAACACAATGCACTTTTTTTACATTCTCAAAAATGTCATGCTTTCAAAAAGTTTTTGTTTTTCATAGTTGACAGGGTTTATCCTGACTATCAAGGTGATATCAAAAACCAGGTGGCATTACGTGAAATGGAGTGGCAGATTAGATTAAATGCCACTAGGCCACCTGGGATTAATGAAAACATTTCTTTAAAACCTTTGTTGAAATTTAGGGCAGGAATAATATAAAGGGCATCAAATTATTGTAATGTTTATTCTCAGTTTTATTTATGATTGGCTGGTGTTGTTTTATAGCATGCATCATTCAACAGTAATTAATGTTAGTAAGGATGGTTTTAAGACCCTAGAATAAACAATGTTAATTAAACATTAATACAACATCAAATATTTTATATTATATTTTATATATATTTTTATTATTCATTATTATTATTTTGATTATTTTGATATGGGCAAATTGAAATTTTGTAGAATATATACATATATATTTTACATCAATACACATTTATTGTACATTTGTATTTATTAACAATGTAGTGTTGACACCACCTATAGTTTCTTGGTTGTATTCAACATCCATACAGCTTTAAGATTTTTGGTAGTAATTGTTAAAAATTGAGCAATTGGAAGATTGATTAATTGGAAAATTGAAGTTGGTAAAACTGGTATATTTATTTGGAGTAATTTGTGATTTGAACTAGGACTCTGAAGAAGCCGGTTAAACTGGTGAAAGCGCTTAGTCCAAGTTTTTCACTGATTTCTTTGTCGCTGTTTTGTGGTGAATAAATCTACTTTCATTATTTTATTCACAGTGTGTTGTGGAATTTGTGCCTCCACTGTTCCAAGGTTCTTGGTTGCTGCCTTCATTGCCATTTTATTTGAACGCTGTGGTCGATATTCATTGTTTAACAAGACAAGTAGTCTTTCTGTGTAGTTCCCACTTGTGGACATATCCAGATGGTAGCCAGAGGTTAGCCTATTATTCTTTGTCTGTGCACCACACCGGTCTTTTCTGCACTGGAACATTGGCATTGTCACAGTTGGTTGCTACCAGGACATGGCTACATCCTTTGATATTTCTGTGTTGTACTCCTACATAAGGGTATGCTTGTGGGACTCGTTCTAAAGCTATTTGCAGAGTGTGTAACAGCAGTAAAGCTTAAATGCCTGTGTGTTTCTGCCTCTGCCAGGCCTCTGATACACTCAGGTATATATTTGAGCAGCCTCAGGGAAAGGTACATATAACTGGGGCACACCTGTAATATATTACATACATTAAGTTGAGACTGTGAGAGAATCAGAGCATATGTATTAATACACCTTTTCTGATGTGCAAGCAGTGTCTACTCTTACTTATTGACATTATTCATTAAGTGTAATTCCCCACTTTTCAGCCTAATGTCAGCACTTTTCAGAGTGATTCTGAGGGACACAGCTAACATTTATTTACGAATCAGGGGCATCCCTGCAAAGCAGTCACAGTTGGGAAGTATGGCCTGTGCCCTATTCAAATATGCCAGTGTTTATCCTGCTCTGATGCTGTGTGAGGTTTGTAAAGTGCTACTGTACATTATTTCCTGCTAGAATGGCTGGTTCTCTTTTCACAGTCATGTCATGCAATTCCACAACAACTGCTGGTAAAGATCCACAGAACAAGATTTGTGTTATGGCATTCCTATTTTCCCTTTATATTCACTCATTGTAATGCATGATATATTTATTATAGCACCAACTTGTTGTATATCTACTGTAGCTTAGTAGTACTTTGTGTAGTGTGTCCAAGGTCTGGGGTTCGAGACTGAGAGAGGTGTTTTATATTGCTGCTCAGCAGAACAAGGGCCCTGCCATGCAGAGTGACTAAGGCACTTTTAAACAGTTGTAAGTGGGTTTGCGCGTGTTTGCGTGACACTTAGCATTACTTAGCTAAGCGCACACATGTGCACACTCGCTCAAACCCGCTAACTATTACTTAAAAGTGCTTACTCTCACTAACCCCTGCGCTAATTTCTTTGAAAGAAAAGAAAATGGGGAGATAGGAAAGTGGTGAAAAAGGGGGCACAAAGAGGGAAAGGCAGTAGGGAAACCAGCTCAGGATGTGCAGGTTGGGTGTAGGGAAGGTCCATAGCTGCCCATTTCCTTCCCAGCAACAGCTGTGCATATATTAGAAATTTGGAGTGAAATTTGAAACCTTCCACCCCTGAGAGAGGGGTGAGGGCAACAAAGTATATTGTACTGCCAATTATAAATATCAGTTTACATGTCCAGTGGACATGTGTGCGAAATGGGCAGCTATGTATGGGGCATATTTTTTTTGTGGGAACAGATTGCCCTTTTTTTTTTTCAGTTGAGAATGGAATGTGAGGTAGAGAAAGTAGGTATATTTGGGGAGGTAGGTGGGGGAGGTAAACAGACAAGACAAACAAGACGCATACAGGGGCGGAATATGACACATGGGGTGGGTGAACAAAACTGACAGGGATGGATATTTGTAAATTGCAAGCCCATGAGCCCACAGATGGTAACAGTGGAACTGAGATCCCAACCCATGGGCAGTCACCAGTGCACCTTCACAGCCCCAAGGGTGGCTGTGCTGGGGGCTGCATAGGAGGGGCAGGTCACCCGTTAGTCACGTCACTCTTGACTCAAGCTGGCGTAGGGGATCAGCGACTGATCGCTGGATCTCCCTATGCACCACAGCCCGGACCCTTAGGAGGGTATCATGTGGCCCTTCTCCGCCCACGCTTGCACGGGGGAAGGAGCCCCATCCCCTGCAGCACTTCCACCCGAAGGTGGCACAGGACCAACGGAGGAGGGGAGCCCGGGCTGGGCACCGGACCTGCTGGTGCCAGGTGCAACTGCCAGCTGAGGAGGGACAGGTGGGTCCGCTGGGACCGACCTTCCCATATGTTCTGTGTTTAGGTGTGTTTAATTATAACATAGACAACAGTATTCCAAATTAGTTGTAACAGCATGCAGTAATATTCCCATTAACCCAACACACCAGGGTTCCAACAGTTGAACAGCAAGCATAACACATGCATATATTCAACGACAGTGGATATTCCCACAGCATGCAGGGATGATTGGTGGCAACAGACCACCAAGATTGTGGTGTTTGAACAGGGTACATGCATCAAAGTAAATGCAGATATTTACAGAACAATAGGACATATGTCCCAACAAATGTTTTGAGATTAGACAAACCCACTGAGGTGTGGAATTGCATTGTTTATGCACATACAGTAGGGTGTAAAAAGATACCTCCATTAACATCTTATAAGTACTTTTAGTCTACACTACATTCCTATTGACTACAGGTGTATATCCCCTACATGTATTATTACACTAGGCAACGTGCATTAGGTTGTGTAATGGGTTTGGCTAGTTCATTATATACCTGACCTATATCTGACATACTAACTGTCCAAGATGCAGATGTTACTGCTACATAGTTATATATTTTATTTATATTTATATATCTACATATCTGGATGTGTTCACATGACATTTTCAGTTACATTTCTACAGAAACCTACATTTCATATAGCACACTCACATTTCTGGGGAACACATTAACAAGCTACTCATGTGCCAGATTTTCCTATGCATGCCAGCCATTAACCGACTGTTAAGGACTGTATATATGCTTCACAGCTACTGGCACTTCCTTCATCCACTTTATATGGGACTGCCCAACTGTGGGTTGACAGCACTTAATACAACAGTACTATTTATATAATGCAAGGGTACAACAACATTTCAAAGTAAGTGAGACAGACACACTCCAAGTATTATACCTTTATTAATTACATTACACACTTTTCTACAGGCTCTCTCATTTATTTGATATTACAGTGCATACAGAAGACTTATTCAAGATGTATTATACCTTTATTAATAGGTTACAACACTCTTTTTCAGGCTCGCTCACTTATTTTATATGACAGTACATGCAGAGATATTATTCCAGACTTATTTTACCTTTATCAATGGGTTACTACACTCTTTTTCTGGCTCTCTGACTTATTTTATATAACAGTACATGCAGAGGAATTATTCAGGGCATTTTATGGCTGTATTATTGGGCTACAACACTTTTTTTCAGACTCTCTCACCTATTTTATATAACAATACATGCAGAATAATTACTAACCTGCCTGGTGGCTCAGCCTTAGCAGTCTATCTGCATAGGCTTGCTGATTCACAGTACGGACACCTGCAGCTGTGAAGTAAATGAAGGGATATTGAGACATACCTATCCATTATATAGACTAAATTAGCATGTCTTACATACTGCATTCCATGGCTATCTACTCAGTAGTGGGGCATTTTACATGTCACAGCCTCCTGTATCCATTGGTTCAGTAGGTCCTGCTTCCATCTCTTCAAGTCTGCATGGTGGTGATGGACCTGCTCACCAGTCCGAGGGACGCCTGTGGCACTGGTGAGATCATGAGCTAACCGGTTCCAAGCCTCTGCTTTATACTCCATCCCTTGGAACTGGCCCTGCAGGAGTCTTGACTCATGATGGTGGACAAGGAGCCAAACCATGTATTTTGACTCCTTGATGCCCCAGTGTTGCGCTTGAAAGCAAGTACCCTCTCCAGCACCAGCCATTCTAACTGCAGATGGGAGCTACAATCAGTTATGGCGAGTATTCCTGCCTATGGAGCTTAAATATGCCGCATTTCCCGCACTTTTTTGTGATTGGCTGTTTTTGAAAATTCTCGGCTGACTGCAGACCTGCTTAGCAATGGTTAATCGACCATTTATAAGTATATTTATGTTAACAGTGGCTGTTTATCCTTAGTGGTTCAGTACTTTGATTGTGGTGCACAGTGTCCTGGGTTTGAACCTTGTCATTACTTTTTATTTTACTACTATCCAGACAGGCTAGGTGGTTTGGCTGTGTTAAGGCAACTTTGCTCTACATTGCCCTACGGTGCACTGGTTAGCGCAGTGTACACCTCTGCGCAAACCTATTGTGCTGAGTAAAGCGCTGCTTAGCTATGGGCAACTATATTGCGCTGGGTAAAGCGCTGCTTAGCTATGGGCAACTATATTGCACTAGGTAAAGCGCTGCTTAGCTATGGGCAACTATATTGTGCTGGGTAAAGTGCTGCTTAACTACTGGCAACTATACTGCGCTGGGTAAAGTGCTGCTTAACTACGAGCAACTATATTGTGCTGGATAAAGCACTTTTTAACTATGGGCAACTATATTGCACTGGGTAAAGCGCTGCTTAGCTACAGGCAATTATATGTCAAGATCCTTCTTATATTTATATATATACATTTTGTTCACTGATACATAGGCCATTTCAGTGCTTTCTAGTAAAATTTTATTCATATATGTCAGGAATTATTTCATATACTAATTTAAAACATAAAATAGAAAGGGGAGTGGTGGGACTCGAACCGTGAATGCCTTCTCTTTGTGTGAAGGCTCTACCACTACGCTATTGCTATTTGGCTTAATTTGCATAAACATTTCTTATTATGCTCTTCAATGTCGAAATTTCTAACTGCAGCTAAGCAATGGGCACACCCGCGCAAACACGCGCAAATACGGGCAGCTATATCAGGAATTATAAAAAAGAAAATTAAAAGTTTTACATTTTATAACTGTACTGGGGGTTTACAATGTGAGGGAGTGTAGTGTTGTTTATGTAGACATTTGAGCGGACTCGCTCATGTGTGTTGACATTTCACAGCTCAGACACTTGCAGGGGCATGGACCTTCGAAATGCTCGGCAGTCAGACACGCCCCCTGCCTTCCTACATGGTCCAAGTTAGACTTGGAGTGGAGTCAGCGTGCCCTCATGAATATGCATGGCACGCTGACGTCATACCGTTCAACTGCAGTTTCTGAGTAAGACTTATTTAGTCTTACATGGAGGATTCGTGAATCCAGGGGAAAGTCTTTCATTTTTGCTTTGAGTTGGATTTTTTGGCTTATCTGAAATATCGAATTCTGTGGGCTATTTATACATTTTAGGCTCTGACTGTGTGCACTACCATTTTCTTCTAACATTATTAGTATAACAAGTTAAACACTTTGTAACTTGTACTTTTTTATTCTTTTATATAAGAAAAGTGTGGAACAATATAAGAACATACAAAGCACCTTCCACAAGGCAACTAGTATTGCTATTAAAATCCCTAGAATCCTTTTTCTCATAATTATTTTAAATCAAATGATTTGTAAGACATCTACATGTTTTCCAAGAAACACATACTCATTAGTAGTTTATTGACCATTCTGGGCTAATTTATATCTCTTTCATTTAACTGCTATAAAACCTGCATTTGCAAGGTTTTTGCGCTTGTATACAGCTCAGCAAGCTCTTGCCTGGTGCCCTGCAGAGTTCTATAGCAGCAGAGAGAGAAAAGAGGGACTTTGGAGTGATTAATTTTTCTGCATTTTCTTGCTGCCTTTAGCTAATTCTGCCTAAAACGCCAATTTTTTAGAGTTTCTGTGATTTAAAAAGCTTGTTTCAGCTACGGCCGGGATTCAGTAATCCTCCGAGTAAGACTAACCAAGTATTACTCAGGGACTGCCGTTTAAGCCTACGATGTCAGCGCGTCATGCATATACATGAGGGTGCTGACTCAACTGGAAGGCTTACACGGAGCGTGTAAGACTACAGGGGGCGTGTCGGACTGCCGAGCAGTCCAAATATCCATGCCCCTGCAACCATATAAAGTGAAAATGAAAAATGTAAGGAGCGAGTCCGCTGAAATGCACACATAGAAAACAGTACACATCCCCACATACTAAACCCCTTTGTAAATGTAAAATGTAAACTAATTTTTTTATTTTATAATTCCCGATATAGCTGCCCGTATTTGCGCGGGTGTGCCCATTGCTTAGCTGTAGTTAGCAATGTCAACAACGAAGAGCATAATAAGAAATGTTTATGCAAATCAAGTCAAATAGCAATAGCATAGTGGTAGAGCGTTCGCACAAAGAGAAGGCATTCCCGGTTCTAGTCCCACCACTCCCCTGTCTACTTTATGTTTTAAATTAGTATATAAAAAAATTCCTGATATATATGAATGATTTTTTTAAAAAGCATTGAAATGGCCTATGTATTAGTAAACAAAATGTATACATATAAAGATAAGAAGGTGAGCAGCATTGAGGATATTGACATATAATTGTCCATAGCTAAGCAGCGTTTTACTTAGCGCAATAAAATTGCCCATTGCTAAGCAGGGTTTTACCTAAAGCAATAAAATTGCCCAAAGATAAGCAGAGTTTTACCTAACGCAATAAAATTGCCCATAGATAAGCAAGGTTTCACCTAGCGCAATATTATTGCTTATAGCTAAGCAGTACTTTACATAGCGCAATACGTTTGCGAGGAGCTGCGCACCGCGCTAACCAGCGCACCGTCGGGCAATGTGGAGCAACGTAGTGCAAAGTGGCTTAAACACAGACACACCCCCTAGCCTGTCTGGACAGTAGTAAAATAAAAAGCAATGACAAGGGTCAAAACCGGGACACTGTGCACCATAATCAAAGTACTGAACCACTAAGCTATGACAGCTTAGGATAAACCTGCACTGTTAACATACTTATAAATGGAAGATTAACCATTGGAAAAAACCAAAGAGTGGAATAAACGGAAACGACCCACAGGTGACCGCACGGGCTGTTTATTTGAAATAATTATCAGTAAGCGCTTTCGGTGGAAAAACGTAACTCCACCTTCACCAGACCGAAAAATTTCCAAGTGCAAAAGACCTTGGTTAAATATCACATTTAAAAATACATCAACCAATAAGAACACTTCCACCAATTAATACGTCATTTGTTCTGTTATTCTCTAAAAGAAACAAAATTGTCTTGATTTACTAAACACCACACTGTAAATTTTTCTACCAAAATTAGTAAAACTAATAAATCCTAAAATCAGCGTGCTCCAAAAGGAAACCTAAATATTATTTATATATAAACAAATTACATGTGCCCCACATATTAAAAACACTGTTATTTGTTTTAAAACCTTTGGATATGTGTTTTTTATTACCTGTATTTAACTATATATGTGTGTGTATCTGTATGAGATTCATGATTATGATAATCAATCCCATATACTCACTATATGTATGTGTATGTAATGGTATGAATATACTAGTATAATATGTTATTATAAGAATCTAATATGATGTAATATGATATAATCAAATATAATATTATATATATATATATATATATATATATATATATATATATATATATATGTGTGTATTTTGTATAATAAATGTAACTTAGAATAATATAATATAATATACCCACTGCCCTTTGCAAAAGAAAGATGTTTGTGTGGTACACAAAACACCTTTTACATTATTTACTGCATTCATAAAACTGATGATACCATTAATACATCACTAACCCTTTTTATTTTAAAAACAAAACTTAACTTTTTGCCTTTGAACTTTCCATTAATTTATCTTTTTATTTTATCTTTTTAAAGCCCTAAGCTTAAGAATGCATTTTATTGAGACCGTCTCGTTCAACCCCAGAGGAACATATGCAGAAGTTCTTATCTGCCAAACCAGCTCCTGCTCCTCCAACCATAACTGCCAAGGGCCCCCTTTAATGGGGGGAACTACTTGTTGGATAACTGTAAAGGCAAAACCATGGTCTGGGTAGGAACTAATGTGTTTCGCCAAAGCGTTCGTCATGTCTAGTCTATTGATGGCATAAAGGTGTTCGTATATCCTTTTCTTAAGGGGTCTATCGGTTTTACCGATATAAAATGCCGGACATCCCCTACAAATGGCCACATACACTACCCCTTTGGAATCACAGTTGTACTTGCCATTGATCAAAAAAGCTTTTCCATTAATGTCTATTTTCACCCCGGGTTGAATGTGTCTACAATACGTACACATCCCACATTTGGTCATGCCTGCTCTCCCCCTGTTGTTATTTACTTTAGATCTTTCAACTAGAGTCGGACTCTGATGATGCCTGGTATGGTGAAAGCGCTAAGTCTGTTAATAAATTTCTTTATGGTGGATTATCCTGGTGTCCTGCCTTGAATTGTTCCTGTTGCTGTACCGGATTCTTCAGTTTGAGGGGTCATTTGCCGTTGGAGCTGATTGTTTTTCTGTCTGTGCCCTTGTGTTGGGACTTTTTTTTTGTGTTATCCTTTTAAACTGATAATTATAATTAGCAGTACAACATACTTTGTTGTCCTCATCCCTCTCTCAGGGGTGGAAGGTTTCAAATTTCACTCCAAATTTATTGCATATGCACAGCTGTTGCTGGTAAAGAAATGGGCAGCTATGGACCTTCCCTACATGCATCCTGCACATCCCGAGCTGGTTTCCCTACTGTCTTTCCCTCTTTGTGCCCCCTTTTTCACCACTTTCCTATCTCCCCATTTTCTTTTCTTTCAAAGAAATTAGGGCAGGGGTTAGTGGGAGTAAGCACTTTTAAGCAGTAGTTAGCAGGTTTAAGCGAGTGTGCGCATGTGTGCGCTTAGCTAAGTATTGCCAAGAGTTGTGCAAACCCACGCAAACCCACTTACAACTGCTTAAAAGTGCCTTAGTCACTCTGTATGTCAGGGCCCTTGTTCTGCTCAGCAGCAAAATAAAACACCTTTGGCAGTCTTGAACCCCAGACCTTGGGCACACTAGACTGCATGAAGTATTACTAAGCCACAGCAGATATACAATAACTTGGTGCTGAAATAAATATATCATGCAATACAATGAGTGAATGTAAAGGAAAAATAGGAAGGCCATAACACAAAGCTTGTTCTGTGGATCTTTACCAGCAATTGTTGTGGAATTGCATTACATGACTGTGATAAGAGAAGTAGCCATTCTAGCAGCAAATAATGTTATAGAGGCACTTTACAACCCCCACACAGTATCATAGCAGGACAAACACTGGCATATCTGATTAGGGCAGAGGCCATACTTCCTAATTGTGACTACTTTTCAGGGATGTCCCTGATTGTGAAACATATTTTAGCTGTGTCCCTCTGAATCCCTCTGAAAAGTACTGATGTTAGTCAGAAAGGTAGACAGACCACCTGCCTTGATAAACTAACAGGTACACACCAGTCCTTTAAGTCCAGTAAGATAACATTCATACAATAATACATAATGCTCTCTGTATGTCTACAACCCCCCCCCCCAAATTTTAAATATACGTGTGTGTTTAGGATCTACTAAGGATGTAGGTAGGCATAATCATTACTGGAATTGTCCAGTTTTCCTGAGAATCCTGTGCTAATGTCAACAATAAAAAACTCAAACCCTGCAGAAGTGAGTACATTAATATGCACAGTATAACAGTTCACAAACAGTTCATGTGCCAAAAGAATACTTCTCAATAACTACTTTTGTATGGCAGTTATTTATATAAGTAGAAAAGAAACTACACACTCACATATATCTTGTGTAAGCATTTGTAGGGGTGAGTTAAACTCTACACTGATAGCTCTGTACTGGAAGTGGCAACAGTCAGGTCTGAGTACAACATGTACATCACTGTCTACACCTCTAGCTTCAGATATAAGAAGTATACCAACCTTCTGACTTACACAACAGTCTCCACAGCAAACAAGCATGGGCCCCACTCTGTAAATCTAAAAGGGCTACGCCTACATAACTTAGCAATTTATAGCATTGGGTTGCTATGACAGTGAGTACTGCAATTACCACACAGCAGGCTGTATGTATTTACCAAATGCTGGGCATCACTTGGTGCAGAGGGCATCACATGCACATGTGCAGATACCTATAAAAGCAGACTGTACTTGCTATTCCCACATGCAATCATTACATTGCATGTGTTATAGCATCTGTAAACCTGGAGAGGAGTAAAAAAAATTATTACTTATAAAACAAACATTTAATTAAGTAAAGCAAATTTACTGAAATACTAACCAAAAATATTAATTAAAAAATACTTAATTAATACCAAAAAAAAAATTGTCAAAACATACACAGACGGACCTGAAAGTGACAAACAGGTATGTAACAGATATGTGGTTACTGGCAAGTACTAGATGTTTATGAAGAGTACTGTACAAACTTTGAAACATGCATATGTGGCAGCAGTAGGTATGTATGCATTGATGCCATGCATAACTACTGCCATGGACAAATTAGTGTGTAGCTGTGTGCAGTGGGACATAACTGTGACATATGTAGCTCAGCATTAAATGTCAAACATCTGATCATGTTATCTGTGTTCTGTACAGTACTGTGTATAATGGCTGTTTGGGGGAGTAGTGCAAACAGCTATATAAACCTGGATGTGACAGAGTAACACATGCATGATAGTCATATAATGTGTAGCTTAGCATTGGCAACTGCTGTACCAGGCTAGTATAGTAATGTAGCATTAGCAACTATAAATACTCCCTGTAATATTACTGTTATGCACAGATGTGACAACTGTTCATGTTGTAGCAAGGCTCAACAGGTCATCTGTGAGGTCTACGGACTTACAACAGTGTGGACCTTGTGTGTGTACGGCACACACATATGGAGAAATATTTATGTGTCAGATATATTAGCATCTTAACATGTGCATAGAGCAAGGGACATAGTGCAACTGTTTGTGAAGGGTGGACATATATATGTTGGTGAAGGTTGTTATGTGCATATTTTTATGTAGGTTGAGTGTGAGGCAAACAAGACAGCATACAGTGCTTGTATATGACATGGTGTTTAAACACTGTGGGTATGATTTGTTAGGTTTTTAGTCTTCCAGACAGGGAGTCCTGCTAAAGATACATGGGCTGAAAATACCTTCAATGCATTCTGCACAAGACTGTGCAATATTATTACATAACTGTATCCCTCTCAACCTTTGCATAATTGATATTCCCACCATGAATGGTGGATTGTATATGTGCCTATATGTAAATCTATATGTACACCAATGGATGTTTATATGTACGCTCAAGCTCAATGTTGTAAATGTATTGCCATCCCTTTTGTTAGAAACCCTGTACCCATGAACTACCACATAGGTGGTAGTCTACTCAACACCAAAAGTGTGATAAGAGACCACGGGACACAGGTTGACAGTAGTGTCCCTTTTGATAATCACAGTGCCACGCTAGTCATGTAAACTGTGTACGGTCCACATGTCATCAGAAACGGTGTGTCATCCATGGAAAAAGAGGTCAGTGTTCCACTCTACTCATCAGTCATAAAACCCATCATAGAGTACAATGGCCCTTTTGGTATGTACCTCAGAAGACATCTACAGCAACTGTAGACGCCAGGCACATACCTCACAAAGAGTATTACCAGACTCAAACAGATGCCCTATGCAGACTGTCTTACAAAACCACAGCTACACTGTGTCACATACCGCCTACCCAGAGGCAACCTCTGCCTAACATGCAAAGCTATGCCAAACCCACAGGTGTTGGGCATGCTCCATGTAAACAGATCAAAATCCCTACAAGCTACACACTGTACTGATCTAAACCTTGTAACGTCAAAAAGCAGAACATGCTGGGGTAGTACATTCTCATCTCAGACACATACCATACTCTGGGACTAACTACCTATCAATAGCAAAGAAAGGTCCTCATTAGCAGTCGTCATGAATAATCATGATGAATGAATGTCAGATAGTAAATACAACCCGGGAATCACCTCTGCGGCTCTGCATGACAGGGGCACATGAACTTAAATTACATGGGTGTTGAAGGGCAGGGTACCATATGGCTAGGCTTCTATAGGCCCTATGGCTAATAGCCTATTAGCTACCTAGAACCCGATACACACACGCATGTACTTGTTGCATTAATTGCTATGTGAGGTTGACTGAGTGTGATGGTGAATGTGTAGGTGAATGTGTCAACGTTGTGTATATGTCTGATAGCCTAGTGGGAAACTGTTTATATCATGGTATGTAGTGTTCTAGCTCTGATCCCCACAAAAGATATGTATGCTATTGCTAGGCAGGAAAAGCAGTATGACATATGGTGTGACGTAGTCCCATGGTGTTGACTGGAGTGTGCCATTGTAGGCTAAAGCAGTACATGTATGCTTATTGATTGTTAACACTAGTGAATACAAATCTAGTATGAACTGTAGTACTACCTGAAGCTGTAGGCCTACACAGCACAGTATGGTGTATATCCACATTGCTTGGAAACACTGTTTTGTTTACCTGTAGTCCTCACACATTACATACCTCAGGCATAAGATTTTGTAAGTGCTGACACACAGTACTGTATGGTACACAGGTAAAGCTCATCTGGGTTGCCATACCTTTGTGTCTTGTAGATATGTCTGATGTGTGTGTGGGTATGCCTGTAACATGGCCTCGGTCGTATGTGTGTTACAGGATATAAGTGCATATCTAGCAACATGTATAGTATAGTACAGCAGTATTCCACCTATATTGATGAATGTGCACATATGTTGCTTAGGGGTTTGCTATCAACAAGTAGTGTGGTGTACTGGTAGTACTGTAACTGTACTTTACAATCATTTCAATGGATGACACATTTCTGTATGCATTAGCTTCATATACACCTCCTGTGGCTAGGCGGTGCATTGTGTCACATACAGTGTGCCATGTACTGTTGTATAGTCTTACATACTGGTTTCACTTTGTTGCTGTGCAGAACATGGTTTAATATATAGAACATGCCAGGCACTGTCAGGCAGTTGTGGGCTGAGCACTGATATGTGGTATTAAAAGTGTGTATCTACTGACAGCCAATAGGTAGCTATATATGGAATTTCATTGATATCTGTACTTTAGAATGTTAAGTGTGCCACATGACTTGCTCACAATTATTGTTTTATTGTCTTCCAAGGACATGTCTCACCATCGCATAACTGGACTTATGAGCAGGTACACCATCACTGCAGTGATTTAATTAGACATGTCCGGCAGCATGCCTCCGATGTCCGCAGACAACAGCTTTCCACAGGTGGTTGTGCAGCATTACATCCGCCCCTCACCAGAGTGTCATCATGGAGGCCGGAGTCACCCAGCAAGTTGACTCGGAGCATGCAGGTAACATGGCATATCTATAGACTACTGTCAGCTTGATTGTTAGAACATGCATATGTCAGATGTGTACTGTGTATTTAGAAGATGTGGAGCTTGGTGTTGTGCAATACTGATAATTTGGAACATAATCTGTATGCCTGTGACTGTCAACCGTTGTACTACTGCAAAATTGCAAACTCACAGCAGCAATGCTATAGTTGTTGACACTGACAAACTGTCTCATATCCTTGTAGGTCCCTCTGGTGTGACAGAAAGACAGCAGACCCATGCTGGTGAGTGTTCTACATTTAATATAGCAAATAACATGTGCATGTCATAGGTGAGTTGTAGGCCATATACACATGTAAAACACCTACACATAATACATGCTCTGCATGTTTTATGTGGGACTATGCACATCCCAGTAACATGAATAGCTGCCTCAAACACATGTAATACACAGAGCATCACAAACAATTGTGGTACACTGTAGTGGACATTGTATAGGCAGAGTCAGTACACCTGCACACAACATACACCACTTTGTCATACGCAGTTTGTGTTAATATGATACACATGGCGTATTTAGACACCTGCTATAAGGTCAGACTCCAGTATCCCAAATGTCATCCACACAGTACACATACTATACCTGAGGGGTAGAGGCCTATCATGGGGTGGTGCGACACTCTTCAACACACAACACATTCATGTTAGGCAATGCTCCCTATTGAACACCTTACATACCCATGTAACAACTGCCTGTGAAATGGTTAATGTAGCCACAGTGCTACAGTTCAGGTACAGCAAGATAGTTGCCAGTGTAGCACACATTAGTGGCCTTGAGTGACCACATGATGCTGCCTGATGATGGCTCATGGTACTACACTACATCCAGTTACAGTAGCTACAGTACTACACATAGCATTGACCCATGCTGTACTGTTGTCCCTCACACACACACAGACACACACACACACACACACACACACACACACACACACACACACGCATACATGTCAATTGGATGGGTGAATGTAATGTCAGGCTCTGGCAAACCAACAACACACCCTGTGCATATGATGAAACTGTGCCACCTCCTGCCATCTGTAACATTGACGCAGGAACAGGCTAACATGGTGCTGATGCACAGGGTGACTTTATAGCAGTGTAGCAATGTTAGCATGTTGTCAACAGTAAAGTGTAATTATATCCTTGTAGGTATATCTGAGCAGGCACGATGCATAACAGCTATGATTATTAATGTAGTATTGTTTACACCAGTGTTAATTCCAAAATTGTATTGTCCGCCCATGTGCCACTTGGCTGATGTGTGTAGTTCTGGCAGCATGTGTTGGTGAGTGGACAGTACGTGTGTGATGTGTGCAGTACAGATTTGCAGGTATAAATTTGTGAACATGGTGGAGGTGCACTGTCTGCATGTATGTGCATAGTGGACACATGGGAAGGGTGACATGCCCTGTATTACACAGTGTTAACACTTCATAGTTTCTATTGGTGGCCAGTATACATTTTACTACACATATGTTTTAACTTGGGTACACATGTGTGTATGACATGGTTTGACACTAGGCTGTGGGTGATATTGTTACTATCTGTCATTGGTTTGCTTTCTGGTAGTATACACAACCTCAACAGCCTGACTACAACCAATCATTAGATAATGTCTTGACAACTGACACACAGATGTAGGAAACTCAGTAGCATTTGGATCCTTCCGGTACTATACTATACCAGTAATCAGTGGTATTGACCGCCACCCATTCCTGGGACCACTCCTGTTTGGCATGTAGCCCTCTTAGGTACAAGTAAACACACTAGGGATATGTCCGTCCACATCTGGAAATGCATACAGTGGCCTACAATGCATTCTCCAGATGAGACACTTATCCTCCACAAGGGTATCATACAGATAGATACCTGTTGTCCAACCTATGCTGTAAAGCTATAAGCCAACTGTAGCATAGTCATCCACATTTACTAAACATAGTATCCCAACAGTACCACATAGGTAGTAGCCCCCAACATGTAGAACGGGTACCGATGTGTACATACAGCCAAATGTTATGTCATCTGTCCTTTGGTATTCATATTTCTAAAGGTATTCTGAAGTCCCTCAGTGTATCACATAAGCAATAAGGGGTCTGTATGCATATCCACAAAGTTGTTGTACACCTATAATGAATGTCCATTATTGACAGACTTTGTTGTGTTTGAACATGTCTGAAATATACCCCAGGCATGAACCCTCACTCACACTATTCTATACAAGCTGTCATGGGTGAGTGTGACACAGATGACCTAGGCCACAGATAACTACAGTGGCTGGCCTTGTCACAAACATACATATGTAACCTAAGGTCCGAGAAGCAGCAGCACAATCTGTCAAAGGTAACAGATATATTCATGTAGAAAGCAGACTTCACACCTACGAACTAATTGAGGTCACATGTACATATATGCATTTGCCACACAGATACCTGAAGTGTGAAGTGCACATATTGTTGTTTTACTGATACGTCATACAGTAGTAAAAGCAAAACCCACAACACATTGACCAAAAGTGTCACACACACTCAGCAATTGCAGGATTTAAACACCTACCTAACTATGTTATGATACTAGGGAAATACGCATTAACATGACACACTATACGCTTTACTGGGAGTTCGCATTTCCACTGCTATATTTGTAGGATGCTGAGATCATCAGACTTGCCAAAGAGGAATATACCACTTTTAAGATGTTTTCCTAGTCTCCAAAAAGGGCACTCCTCTCAAAGGAAATCACACACAAATATGCACCCCCCCCACACACACACACACACACTCCCCAATTGCAGAATTCAAGCCCCTACCTAACTATGTTAAGATAACTAGAGAGATACACATTAACATGACGTGCTATATGCTTTACTGGGAGTTTTTATTTCCACTGCTATATTTGTGGGATGCTGACATCATCAGACTTGCCAAAGAGGAATATACCACTTTTAAGGTGTTTTCCTAGTCTCCAAAAAGGGCACTCCTCTCAAACGAAATCACGCACAAACATACACCCCCCACACACACACACACTCAGCAATTGTAGAATTTAAACCCCTACCATTATGTTATGATACTAGAGAGATACGCAATAACATGACACGCTATATGCTTTACTGGGAGTTTTCATTTCCATTGCTATATTTGTGGGATGCTGACATCATCAGACTTGCCAAAGAGGAATATACCACTTTTAAGATGTTTTCCTAGTCTCCAAAAAGGGCACTCCTTTCAAAGGAAATCACATACAAACATACACCCCCCCCCACCCACACACACACTCAGCAATTACAGGATTCAAACCCCTACTTAATTGGGTTATGATACTAAAGAAATACGCTTAAAATGACACGCTATATGTTTTACTGGGTGTTTTTATTTCTCCTGCTATATTTGTAGGATGCTGACATCATCAGACTTGCCAAAGAGGAATATACCACTTTTAAGGTGTTTTCCTAGTCTCCAAAAAGGACACTCCTCTCAAAGGAAATAACACACAAACATACACGTCCCCCCCACACAGTAATTGCAGGATTCAAACCCCCTACCTATCGATGTTATGATGTTAGAGAGAAACACATTAACACGACACGCTATATGTTTTACTGGGTGTTTTTATTTCTCCTCCTATATTTGTAGGATGCTGACATCATCAGACTAGACATGGTAATGTGTGTGCACTTTGTTTTATGCAGTCCCAGGACTGAGCCATGGGGGACAGCAGGTGTTACCAGCTTGAACAGGACTCCGCAATTCTTACCTTGTGTGATCTATCTGTGGCCCAGTTGCCAATTCATCAGATGACAATACATATTTATGCACAGGTTGTTGATTTTATGGATACGACATGTGTCTGGGATGTTGGAAAACGGCTATTCAAAGTCTATGTGGGACGTGTGCAGCTCATTTCAGTGATGTACGTCCTGGGTGGCTGCCTTGCAAACAGTCTAGCAGGTTTGGGAACCATGATCTGCCCATGACCAAACCAAAGTTGGTAGGGTTGTGTGTTTGTAGGCTTCAAATAGCTCTGTTTATGACTTCAATCATGATGGACTCCATGGCCTTGCAGATCAGACTTCATAGGCTTATAAGACTATAGTTCCCATGGTCTGTTGTGCACCAACACTTGTGGAGTGTGCCATATGTTGCTGTAATCCATTCAACAGTTTCATATCCTGTAGAGAGGGTGAGGCTCAACAGACTGTTCAGGTGCAGGGTCTGTTTGTTCTGCAGTTCACTTATGACACATATAGGGAAACAATGTAATCCAATTGATGACATGTTTTCAGCTTTGGAAGGAGCTGTTTACCCATTCTACATGTGATATCTCCTGATATGATGATAGGGCCTTTTGTCAGTGGGAGGTGGGTATGTATGTATGGGCCTGTCTGTCAGGATGTTGGCATTGTCAGTCATTTACAGCGGGCCCTGACTCAGGACATATATGAGTGTATATTTCTATTTATGACATAGCTGAAGGAAGTGTCATGGTTCTGTCTGGACTCCTTTGCAGATAATCTTTCCATAACCTGGATTGGATAATGTTTGGAGCGCACATTGCTTATTGATGATACTGATTGCAGGTTTTTTATCTTCTTTGCTTTTCCACTTTCTATGACCAACCTAAGTATCTGTAGTACATATTTGTTTATGACAGGGTTCCAATATATTATATATGTGTCTGTTGTGATATAACTGTGTGCACAAGGCAGGATTGGTGAATAGTGAGAGGTTCCTGGGTTAACACATGCAACTGCCAGATATGTGTGGCCCACTGCTGTACTCAGACATGGCCTAAGTATGTCAGCATGCGCAGTTTGGCCTTTCAGTATGTTGCTGCCTGACATTTGCCTCATTTATTCAAGTGTGTGAGCATGCCCAGTGTGACCTTTCAGTATGTTGCTGTCTGAAGTCCACTACATTTGTTGACGTGTGTGAACATGCCCAATATTAACATTTATACTATATATGTGTTGAAAATCAAGTTGCATTTTTACTGCAGGGCTCACCTTTGTGTCATAACTCTACAGGGATTATGCTATACCTGCAGGGTTTCCATGAGACACTTTGCATAGAATTATCAACATTTCTTCATACAGGGTGACCAGTGAAATACTGTCATGGTTTAGTGGTTCAGTACTGTGACTATAGTGCACAATATCCTGGGTTTGAGGACTGTCTCTGCTTTATATTTTCATACTGGGCAGACCAGACTGCTTAAGGACCAGTAAAGCAAATATGAGCATGTTTACCTGCTTTTGCTCAACTATGCCCAACTTTGACCGACGTTGCCCAACATTGCTCAACGTTAACCAACATTGCTGAACGTTGCCCAATATTGCTCAACATTGCCCAAAGTTGTGCTAGTTAGTATGTGCAATTTTGTTTACATATACTAAATAGTGGTAAAAGCTATTTAGCACTGCTTTATATTGCTTAAAACATGGCAATCATGCCTCAGGTGGTGCTGCAGGGCTGCCTATGTCGGATGCACATAGTACACTCCCTATACATGTTTGAAAACAGGCAGTGTCAAGTTAGGCATCCTTTTTACTATATGTGTGAGTCAGAGAGAGGTATCATTTTCAGGGTTCCTACTGAGCCAGTGTATGTGCTATGCATTGCCTCTTTGCCAAGGCCAAAGCATACTGGGCACACCTCCTTCTGCCTACTGGGGCAGGCTCAGGTTGTTCCTCCTCCTAGTCACACTCTGTCTGTGAAGGCCTTGGCAATGGTGGGGGGCTGTTTGGCCTGGCCCTATGCTGCTCCTGCTGCAGCTGTTTTTGCAGGATCATATTATGTAGCATAGCACATACCATGACAATTTGGGTACATGTAGTTGGTGAGTACTGCAAGGCTCCACCAGATGTGTCCAGGCACCGGAACCATGACTTGAGCAGCCCAAACACATGCTCGATTACATTTCGTGTTTGTGCGTGTGCCTCATTATGGCATTCCTGTTCAGGTGTGTATGCATTTCTGATGGGTGTCATCAGCTACGGCTTCAGTGCATATCCAGTATCCCCCACTAGGTGACCATGAGGGATGTCCCCACTGGCAAATGTCTGGTACAGCTGTGTCAGATGCCAGATATGGGAATCATGGTAGCTTCCAGGGCAGCCAGCACACACATTCAGTATTATGCCCTGGGCATCACACATGACCTGGCAGTTGATGGAGGGGAAGCCCTTGCAGTTAAAGTAGGCCCTACCCCGCTCATCAGCTGGTGCTTTGATGCGTATGTGCGTGCAGTCTATTGCACCTACTACCTAAGGGTATGCCGCTATTTGCTGGAAAAGACGCATATTGCTGGCCAATACCTCACGGGAATTGGGGAAATGCGCTGACATGCCATTCTGGAATTGGTGCAGTACCCTGGATGCTGATGCCTGTGAAATCCCCATCATATCACAAGTTGGTCTCTGAAAGGTACCTGTTGCTAGTATTCTTAAGCCAACACATACGTTGGTTTCCACTGGGATGGGTTCCCCTCTGTTGATTCTGTGTGTGAAGCATGGCCTGCACAGCTCAACAATTTGCTGCATGAGGTCTCTGTCCACTCTATAGTGCTCCACTATCTCCGGCTCATGTAACCCCTGGTAGGTTACCCTGGGCCTGTACACTCTTCTTCGTCTCCTCACTGTGGGTTACTCAGCAGCATTTGCATTGTCACCTCCCTCAGCATGTTGCATATGTCGCCTTATAACAGCAGCAATGGCAGCCCCTAACATTTCTTTGTCTCAGTAAAGCTTTTCAAATTTTCACTTCTCTTAGTTTACTGCAGCGTTGTAGTGTCTCTGAGGAAAACATGTTGGAAAGTTGTTTGCAGAGTTTTAAGTGCTGGGCTGGGCTAGTGTACTGCCTGTGCAATTGCCTGATTCTGATTGTTTTCACCTGCTAGCTCTGCTAGTTCTCCTTGGTTAACTTCCTACTATTTGTTGTGCTTCCTTTTCTCTTTCTGTTTCCACAGGGGCAGTGCCACGCAAACAAGCGCAGACATGCACACACCAGCTCACACTTGCGCACACATGATTACATGACCTAACAGTTGCTGACTCCTGCTTGAATGCCTGCACACAGGTGCAAACGCGCTTACACAGATTTCAACAACTTTACATATGCTTACTCCGGCTTAAACGCGCGCACACAGGTGCACATGCGCGCACAAAGTCTTACTTGGATTTACAGGTGCGCACCCACGTGCAAACACATTGCAGGCACTTCAACAAGAAACTTTAGTGTTATCTATGGCATACACCTTCAATTTCTGGGATTTAGCTAGAATACATGTTGGCACGCCTCTTCCAGTGATGAGTAACTGACAGCAAACACATGCCACTCTGCTCCAATGAGCTTACATTCTTTCATACATACCCCCCTCATGATGTCACCTATCTTCTACTCTGATACTCCCCTTATCCTACTCTTACACTCCACAGACTTTGCTCATATGCCATGTAAAATTGGGATTCACTATCCTTACCCTCATTTGCATAGGATTGCCTACTAATGCTTGGTTACATCTTTTAGACTGAGCTTCCCCCCTTAGCAACCTCTACTCAGTAGCCATGTTGTCTTCAGCCTGCCATTCACTTGCATGGCAGTTGAATATTTTGAATAAAATCCCTCTTTGTGGCTTTTATTTTTTTTTCATGGTTTTTAGAGTGCAGCACTTTTGCATGGAGCTACAGTACGCTTAAACTTTGGAGATCGAGGTAAAAAAAATTATTTTTTTTATTTTGCAATGGGAAAAATTGTCAATGGCCGTATATTTGGCCATTGGCATGCTTCCTCAACTGGATGCATCCTTTATTTGGAGCTGTCACGGCTCCATTTTGCTATTTGCAGAACGGTACTCAGTTGACAACGGAGTACATTTCTGCAAATAACACTACTCTTACTCGGACAGGTTAGGGTTTCCTGGATTGCAAATTTACCTCATGTGCATAGCTTTCACAGCAAATGAGGTAATTTGCATAACCTAACCCTGTCCGTGTAAGAGTCGTTTAAGGAGCTCTCTTGCACGTCCCTGACGGTTGTTCCTGGATCGCTTGGCAGACACGTTGGCTGCATGGAGTCTTACTCTACTCTTAGACTCCATGCAAGCCTTCGTGTATCCGGCCCTTTATTAAAGAACTTGTTTCATTTTTGATTTGAGTTGGATTATTTGGATTAGTTGGCTTATTTGGAATATTGAATTTTGTGGCTATTCGTACTTTCTAAGGTCTAACTGTGTGCACTACTGTTTTTATTTTATTTGTACAGTCCTGTGTGCACCACTGCCATTTGTTTTTGAGTTTTGTTAGTATACTAATAATGTTACTTACACTCTTAGATGTGTTTGTGTGGGAGGCTAGTCTATATTGGAATAGCAGTCAAAAATTTAAAGCAAGGACATTTATGTGACATTAGGAATAATCAAGCTTGTTATCCAGTTGCTAAACACTTTGAAGAATGTCATAAGGGGGACATAAAAGGTTTACAAGCTATTATTTTAAAATAATATTTTAATAACAATAGAAAAAAAGGAATATTTTAAACAACGGCCATTAAAGAATGAAACTATGTTAATTTTGAAATGTGGTGTGTTGACCCTTTATAGGGTTAATAATGAATAAAGCTGAAGTAGCCTAATTTGATTAATTTTTCAAAATATTTCATTGTTGATGTTTGTTACTGCATGCATTTAATGATTATGTTGTTGTCTTATTATTTTATGCATTTTCCAGTTGTTTATTTATTTTTTGGTCAGACCTGCAAGGGTAATACCTGTCAAATGCTGAGATATAACAATAAAACTGTCATTTGGAAGGCATTTTGCTGCCAGCACTATGTGGACAATCCTACAGTGCCCAATGGTGTGACAGCAATGCAATGTGATTCAGAGACAATAATGCCACATGGAACAATATCTAATTAGTGGCTCATTGTCATGTCTTTGAATTAAACACTGTGAAGTTACAGGTAACTACATTGGCTTTCCCTCTACCAAACCATGCAATGCAGTTCCATAAGCATGTGCCAACACACACACACCCACACACACACACACACACACACACACACACACACACACACACACACACACACACACACACACACACACACACACACACAGCTTCTCAGTATTTACCTGCAGTGGGGTTAACTGAATTGCTTTTTCCATAGGAATAAATGAGTGTATGACATCAAGAGATGGCATAAACTTTTTTGCCACGGTATTAATAAAAACTGCACAGACACCCACAGACTTTTGATGACATTTATTGTAATGAAAATGGAATAATAAACATAAACTTTATTGAAGCATACAAAATCAACTCATTGCATTGTCCCCGCTCACCTTAATATCACCAGTTCCATTCTTCCATTCCAAGTCATCCACCATCAAATATCACCACATCAAATGCCAATTATCCTGCTGAGAGGTAACAGAAGAGGGTCAGGCTCTTCTCCACCCATGAAACCATCACCAAAATGGGTCAGGCTAGGAGGGCAACAAGACTTTACCAAAATGTGCTTACTCACACTAATTTCTCCTTCAAAACCCCTAAGACCCCCCACCCCTTAGTTTTACCTCACATCCTCCTGCAACTCCCAACTTAATTAACCCTTTCCTGTTCTTAGCAGTGACTCTTTAAATTCTGGGAAAGGAGGACAATGAAATGGGCCCAACAAGCACCCTGCCTGACACTCCTTCTCAATCAAAGTGTGTAAAACCTCCTCCCTACAATGAAATGGGCCCAACAAGCTCCCTGCCTGACACTCCTTCTCAATCAAAGTGTGTAAAACCTCCTCCCTACAATGAAATAGGCCCAACAAGCTCCCTGCCTGACATTCCTTCTCAATCAAAGTGTGCAAAACTTCCTCCCTACAATGAAATGGACCCAACAAGCTCCTGCCTGACACTCCTTCTCAATCAAACTATGTAAAATCTCCTCCCTACAATGAAATGGGCCCAACAAGCTCCCTGCCTGACACTCCTTCTCAATCAAAGTATGTAAAACCTCCTCCCTACAATGAAATGGGCCCAACAAGCTCCCTGCCTGACACTCCTTCTCAATCAAAGTGTGTAAAACCTCCTCCCTACAATGAAATGGGCCCAACAAGCTCCCTGCCTGACACTCCTTCTCAATCAAAGTGTGTAAAACCTCCTCCCTACAATGAAATGGGCCCAACAAGCTCCCTGCCTGACACTTCTTTTCATTCAAAGTGTGTAAAACCTCCTCCCTCCCTGACACAGACTTCAAATTTCTTCCCACCTTACCGTCACGCACCAAAGTAGATTTAATCGAAAAACCCCTTGAAAAACCCTCAATTAATTCCCCTGCTACAACTGGCGACAGATAGTGTGCCAGTAACTTCTTCAAAACCTGAACCTTAATAGGTGAATGGGTCCACTGATCACCCCCTACCTCCCCGAAAGCACCCCCCCCCCTTTAGCCAGAAAATTACCCCGTGTACATCTCCCTTGCGATACCAAGTGAGAACCAAACCAACCTCTTGGGGCGGCAAAGTAAGATGCCTGGCCACCAAATGGTCCCCACCCCACATTGTATAACTGCATGTGCCCCCATACACTTACAGCAAACCTGGGAAAATCTACAGCCTACCCGTGAACACCTCCCAGTGTTAAAAGCCCAGCATACCCCAGAATCACCTTCAGATGGCTGAACCACCCTACTACCCAATCCAACAGTATCCATCATAGTAGAAAGCCAAATATCTGGGTGTCTGACTTCCCAAAGCATGGATTTGTCCACCGCCTTTCTCTTACGAAACTTCTGATCATACCATAACCATGCATTGCCTGGCTGCAACCTCTGTGCTTCCCTTATAGTCAAGAAATTGGCCAAAAGAAGAAGAGCCAACAAAGTGTCCCTCTCTGAACACACAGCTATGTAATAAATAAAACCTAGGACCCAATTGTCCCATGATTTAGGCCAGAATCTACCTACCCTTTTTCAACCTATGGCCACCAATGCCGCCAAAAGGACCTTCCCATCAGCTGACTCTGCTTCTGTCAGAAAATGAACCTCATCATCATCAATCAATTCAAAAATATCAATGAATTCCCCTTTCCAAATCTTCTCCTTCACTACCAAAGATATGTGAGGGATCAATAAAATTGGTGCCCCCTCCTGCCGTAGTGCCTGTGTTGCCAACCAATCCTCTGGCCACGACCCAAACTCACACCCTACTTCATTTAATTCAGGCCCCAAGTCCTGATCTAACAATGATAGGGTATTATCAAAACCCCCTCACAATCAGCTAAAGCTTCTAAACCCCCATCAGCTAACACATCTCAAACACCCCCACTGCATCCTGACTCACTCCCCATGGCTACTCCTACCTCCTCACTCCCCCCAGTCCTGATAAATTATTACCTACTTAAGATGAAGGAACTGCCACCAGCGTCACAACCTCCATTGTCACATCCGCCATTGCCATCTGCCTGGCTCTCTTAGCTCTCGATGCCTGGGTTCCGGTCCCCATCTGCCACTTCCTTCGAGTGTTTGGACCCTGCATATTAGTTGATGGAACCTTATTAGTAATCTCTTTGAACAGGTCTTCAGCTGTGCCACAATACTGGCCCACCTCTGCCTCAATGCTTCTGCCACGATCACCAAACCCTAAGAAAAAGAAATAAAAAATGTTAGAACAAGCAATAAATAAATGCTTATCACAGCTAACCAACACCCACAGTTGCACCTGTCTTCTATCTGCCCCCAATCTTGACTACTCCTCTCCCTAACAAATACGTGGCCCTGGTAGGGCTTGAACCCAGGACCCTTTACACTACAGCCAGAAACCATAACACTAGGCCGTTTGGGATTTTAATCCCAACATGACTAAAAAAAAAAAAAAAAAAAAAAAAAAAAAAAATCTTACTATCCTCCTAGAGTGTAGCAAGGTGTGGTCTGTAATTCATAAACGTAGCATAGTGAACATCCTTAAGTACTTCCATAACATATTAATCTGATTTAGTTTTAGAACTGTGTTGCTAAAATAAGAGAGCATGCCATTCAGTGGTTATGCTCTGTACTTCAGTACTTCAGTAAACCTTTCAACCTCAACTTTAATATAGTAGGAGACCATTTATTAAGTGGTTTTATGTGAAGAAAATGAAAGCACACATTCAAAGTGGAGCAATGACAACAAAATTGAATGAATGTACCCCACATATCTAACTTTCGCCGCTCACAACCCAACCCCAAATCCACTTAAACACTTTTATTTATTGTTTTTTATATTTTCTTTATGTATATATATATATATATATATATATATATATATATATATATATATATATATATATATATATCTATAGGATCTGTACAGATCCCTGAATGCACTTTCCACCGAAGCAGAAATCACAGAGCATACTTAACTGAAAGTGCTGTTCACCAAAGCAGCACTTTTGGATAAGTATGCTCATTGTGCCAGTCAATTTCAGTGTGGATAAGGGAAAATTCCCTTTTCCCCACTGTAGTGCAACCTCGGAGTGAGAATATTAAAGTAGGGAAGTGTGTGGTGGTGCAGGGAAGCTTGCCCCCTGCATAGAAGTAGGTTTAATTTTGTTTTTTTTTAAACATATTTTACCGTAAGCGTTTTTTCGGTGAAAGTGCTTTCAGTAAATTATGTTCGGTGATAATGGATTCGGACTTTTGATCTTCCAATCAAAAGTCCACTGATGCACTGTGCATGCGCGTCATCCAGCAGGGCCAGCCGAGAGTCTAATGCAAGACTCCAAACCACGATACCACAAGGAACATATTCCCTGAATAAAACTGTTGCCTTCACCCACCAAACCTCAGAGCTGTAGGAAACCGATAGAAGCAGCAGAAGCTGCTGATTCATTGTAACTACCTCTGCCTATCTCTAGGTGTTATTTAATGCAGTTAGATATTTTTTTTTTATGTGACCAAGCTCGTAACTGGCCCCCAAAAAGTCAGAAACCATACCGCTAATCAAAGAGAGCAGCCCTACACACAGAAAAAAAACAACCTAAAGGAAAGCATCACATTGGCCAAAACTACCAGCAAAGCCACACGCATGCCCGGGCTCCAGTAACCAGCCCCCGAAAGCCAGTGAAAAGTCAGAAACCATGCCACTAATCAAAGAGAGCAAAACTACACATGGAAAAGAAAACAACCGAAAGGAAAGCATCAAAAGCAACCCTCCCCCCGTATTAACTATACCCTAACAACATAAAGCGGCTGCAGCAACACTGACTACCAGAAGCTAGACTCTATCAGGATTTCTCCCCTCAGTAACAGGCCAACAATAAACAAGCGTGCAGGCAGCCATTAACGGCCCACAGCAAGCCCATGAAAATTGCCGCTGTAAAAACAAAATCATGTTTAAATCACCTCCCCACCAAAAGAAATATACCTGTAGATACAGTAAAGTAAAAAGCAAACTGCACATGCATTCCTGTAAAATAAATAAAAGTAAAAACATATGTTGCCAACTCACAACCACTCAAGTCAAACACTTCTACCTACCCTACACTACTGAGTAATCGGACTTGGGACCCTCATTCTTCCAAATGAGAGAAAAAAATATTTGTAAATATATAAAACCTCCCCATATGTACCCAAGTAACAAATGCTTACCTTCTTGCCTATGTAAACTACCCAAGGCCTACCTTACACAAAGATCATCTGGATGTGATCCTGCTGCAACAAGACCACACCAAAATGTGCTTACTCACACTACTTTCCCACCGCTTAGCCTTACCTCACTTCCTCCCTTAGCTCCCAACTTAATTAATCCTTTCCTAGCCACTCGCTACCCACACAAAACCTAAATTACCTACCTCCCCACATCCCAGCCCCCCCCACCCCACCCACACTAAGGCTGTCCCGTGACAAATATGTTTGTTCCAGACTTCACTTTTGCTTCATTCTCTGAATAGTACAGTAATATCCTGGCAAAATCTCCTGGAAAAGTGCAAATGAATGGTTAATTAGCATTACTTACACCTCTGAACTAAACCACCACATTTGCAGGCAGCTTTTGCCAGTGAGATTGGTATAGCACTACAGACCTGAGCTTTCTTATCAGTGTAAGGCTACAGTGGTCTCTGAATCATTCTGGCATAATTCACTGGACAATCCTCCTTCAAATAGGATTGCAGAATTTGCATTTCTGAATTTTGATACAACATTTTTGAAGGTAAACATTTTTTTAATTGCATTAAGTAAGCACGGATTACTCAGCATCATGTGCTTGGATATTGCATAACAAACATTAACAGCTTTGGTTTCACACATCCAGTACTTACAATTAGCTGAGCTAACATAACAGTCCATTCCAGCATAACATATTAGTTTTATAATGTATAACCTATCATTACTTAATGCGTTTAATGAAAGCACATCTGTTTAGCTATGTTAATGTTATCAAAGCTTAGAAAAATGACACATACAACAAATGCATTTTGTTTTGTACTTGTAACTCTTAGTATTATTACATCCATAACAAGTTGTAATATGCTTAGTTTTGCCTAGTTATTGGGAAAGCATGTTATAATTTAAACAGTCCAAAGTGCTTTGTACATGTTTAGATATCAGGAACAGTCTACATCAGACCAAAATGTCTTGTACATTTGCATACATATCATCATACCTTGTTAAGTCAGATCATAACTTAGTGACCTTTTCCTGTAAAGCTGGTGATACTTCCCCTGTAAATACCACTGTGTTTAGGGACTTCTCAAAACTGAATCTTCTTTAGTTACTTGATGACATAAATAAATGATGTTGTGATCCTCCTTTGAAAGATCCCAATTGCTGAAGCTGCTACCTATGCCTCTGAATTCAACTCCCACTTAAATAGTTGTATTGAGAAGGCAGTTTCTATCCATAACAAACATAATGAGAAGTTTAAAAACACACTCCTGTGGTGGAATACCCATATAAATAAATAAATAAATAAATTATATAACAAGAGAAAGAAACTACTTAATGTTTATAAAAGGTTTCATTCCACCTACCATAAGAGCACACTTTAGCAAGCTAATGAAGAGCTTAAGGAAACTAGTAGGAAGCCCAAAGCAGAATATGAACTTGAAATAGCCAATAAAACAAAAAATAAATGTAACATTTTTCTTTAACTATGTCAGGAAGTTAAGAACTGACACGCAACAATGTTCAGAGCTAGTTCATAATAACTGTATACTCTCTGACCCAAAGGAAATAGCTAATGCCCTAGCTGACAAGTTTAGTGCAAATTTTACTCCACCTGCAGTTATGCCTATTCCACAGGTTCCACAGTCCCAGCCAACCCTTTAATTTTATTTATTTATGTATTTATTTATTTGACATTTGTTGACTGGGCATATACGACTGAGCCAGATCCCTTTTTCAGTGGAGGCCCAGGGAGAAAAGCTCCACAAGAGTACATACAAAGTTTACAAAAGTAACAATAAATGATTACATTACAGAGAAAATATAGTAAAGAATACTGTAGGTTTATAAGTAAATAATAAAGCTAGTGCTGCTAATTATCAATATACAGAAGCTGAGAGCAGTTAACAAACTATTTACAGGATACATTACTATGTACACTATCAAGGAAGAGATGGTTGAGTTATGGATTACTACAGAATAAGATCTCAAAGCCCTCTCAAAAACTATGAATACTTCATCCATGGGCCCTGATAACATATTGTTGTTGTTGTTGTGTCTTTCGGCTTTTCCCGGTTAGGGGTCATCACAGCGGAACTCCGGTCCGCTAATGATTGGCAGTTGATTTTTACATGCCGAGTTGCCAGCCCTGACACACTACCTTCAACGAAGGTATGCCCATTCACGCATGTCTCCACACAGAAGACGCTCTAGCTGAGAATCGAACCGGACAGCATCTTACTGTGAGGTGACAATGCTACCGCAGCACAACCACCGCAGACGGCCCTGATAACATATCATGTTGCCTAATTTTCAGTGACAAATATGGCCTTCCTGAACCCCTACTTAACTTCCTTAATCCAAGCTTCTCCATTGGTTACATTGAAGAAGCCTGGAAAACAGACACTGCAATGCATTATACAAGGGTGGCCTGATCATGAACCCTGGTAGATTTAAACCAATTAGTCTCACTAGCCTCATAAGTAAAGTTATGGAGGGCATTATCACAGACCTCATTAATCTAGACATTGAAATCTCTTAATCCTGGACCTCATCAATTCAGCTTTGTCAAAAGAAGGTCCTGCCTCTGTGACCTCTTTAATTTCTTTGAAAAAGTAAACAAAGAGGTGGATAATGGTTATGCAGTGCATACAGCTGATCAAGACCTGACCAAGGCCTTTGATACTGTTACCCATAAAGGCATTTTGATAGACTTTAAAATCTGAATCTAAATCCTGAAATTGCATGGAGGTTCGCTCACTGGTTGTCTGATAGAACTCATGTGGTTAAAGTCACAGGTGCCACTTCTAAAAGCAAAAAAAGTTGCCAGTGGTGTACCATAGGTCTCAGTTTTGGGCCCTCTCCTATTTGGCATAAATGTCTCTGACCTTCAGGACAGCATTCCTAGTCAATAGTTAACTAAGTTTGCAGACAAATGTAAACTGGGTGTTGTTATTCGATCTTTACCTAACTCATAATTGCTCCTACATGGCTTAGATAGTGTTAACAATCGATGCAAAGACAGTGGTCTCAATTTAAATGTAAAAAATATAACATAGCTCATTTTGGTAAATAAAACAGTTTCATTACCCATATAGGTGATACACCCCTCCAAACACACACAGTTATAAGTGATCTAGACACTCTTGTTGATAATAGCTTATCTTTTGACTACCATGTCTCCACAATAATTGATTTCTAAAGGCATCTCCACTAGATCCAACGAAATATTCATTTGTCTTTACTCATATCTATTTTTATCCTTTACTCATATCCATTATTGCATATAATGCAACTTTTGGCATATATTTGTGTAAACATATTACACAGCTTGAGAGACTTCAGAGATTTATAACTAAAAAGATGAGTGGTCTTAAAAATTTACTTATTGTAAGAGAATGGCAGCCCTTTCTCTGTACTTAGTCTCTTATGGACTCCACCATGGAGATCTGTGTCTAGCCCTTTGAGCCATGAAAGATCAAACCTTATGTGACCTCTTATTTATTTGCAGAACTAATGGTACCTCAAGTACTTAGTTAAAGGAACTAAATCTTCATCGACTGATAAATGTTGATTTAGATAAACAGATAAGACATGTTGGTGTAATAGATTTATATATCAATGTATCCCTCACTTCTGGAACAAACTTGCACTGCATATCAAGCAGAGTTGCTTCCTTGCCACCTTCAAGGTAAATCAAGATAATTGAGTGGGCATCTTCAAATTCTTCTGCAATCTATTTTGTCTTGCCTTCTTTGAAACTAGTGGGAAATTTTGATTATTTTTTTTTTAGCTATGCTTGTAATAGTTTGCAAACTGATCGCCTAGTACTTACCTATGAACATATGAACCTAATATCCAGTCTTACTAGGACATAGTTCTTACCACTAGCTGACTTACTGTTTTTTAGAGGTAGAAGGGACATGTAAGCATATTTGAAAGAGTTTGTCTGAAGTAATTTATTACGCTGTCAATAATGAAAAGATTTACTTGCCACTAGTCTACAAAGATGTGCTATAATTGTTCTGATGCATTTTATGCCACATAAATGCATAGACAGTAATATTTTTCTGAGGTTTTAATGATTTTCTTATTCACAGAGTCACCACATTTTACAGCTGCATTAGGTATGTTACACGTTTGGAAAGCATCTATGTAGCTAGGAGATTACTCTTGGCTTTTCAGGAAATTCAATGAGTTATTTTGCTTTTAGGCATGGTATGTTTTCTCTCACAGCATTCATGATTTGTTAATTTAAGATGCATGCCTCAGAAATGGAAGTCCTGTCCAGGATTTTAGGAACGCAATTCCGGTCTGGGATTTGTAGCTCACTCTCCATATATGGTTTATATTTTTGTAATGCCTGGTTAACATGATGCAATTTATACAGTGCACCAAATGCGCATGAATCATTATCCCGTCAGACTATTCATTATCAGACATTTTGTTTTCTAATATTAAACACTGTATCTGATGTTGTCCTTCTCATTCTTCCTCATCAATGGGTCTGCACAAGACTTTGGATCCAATACTCGAGCTCCCTCCTCTACCCATAATGCTATACTTTGTCTCTAAGATCTCATTTACTGCTATAGCTGCAAGACTGGTGATCCAATTGTGAGTGTAAGAGTGTCCTTTTTTTTTCTTTTGATAATATGTTGCTGTTAATTCTAATATTATTTTCCTCTTATAATTACAGTTAAACTTAGTTCTAGCTTTTCTTCCTCCCTCTGCTGTTCACAGGCAGTTTTTCTCTTTGACCATTTTCCTTGCTTTCTCCCATACTACTCATGGTACTTGACAGGCAGTCTAGCTTCTTCCTAGATTTATATATTTCTACTTTTTAATAAGTATTTTTCTTCAATCTGTTGAACCATCTATTTGCTCAGGTTAAACTTTTGCTAATTTAAATATTTAACTTTCTACCTTCAGGTTACACTTAGTGTTGTTGAAAACCTTCTCCTTTTCAGGGTTTATAGTCTATCTGCTGCCTACCATGTCAAAGAAATCTGTGTCAGAAAAAAACATGGGTTTTAAGAAGTGCACTTCTTGTGGGCATAAGATTCCTAATTCTGATGCCCACAAAAAGTGTGTGTACTGTCTAGGAGCAACCCATTTGGATTCTCCATGCATGATTTGTGCCATGTTTAATCCTAGGGCCCTCTCTGACCATAGAAACAAGCTGATCCTGAAAGGATTACTTTCTTCTGGGGCTCAATCCCCCTCAAAGTTAATTCAAGTGATTTTGAAGCTTAGGAAAAGACACTTTCCCAAATCTCAAAAAAAGTCCTTGAAACAGTTTTAAAAGTTAAAAAAGGTCTTGGATCTCACTTAATCAGATCTGAGGCCTATCCAGCTGCCCTCGGATCCACAACAACCCTCTGATCTGACTGGCTCAGCCCCTACTGCCAGTTCTCCACTCCCATCCATCTCTTTATCAGATCCCAGACCATCCTATCTGGCGAGCAGGGGCCATAGACCAGAATTTGTATTAAAGCCTGTGTCTTGTCCCTGCCTTCCCAGTTTTCAAATGCCTACAAAGCACTCCAGGATGGCATCCATAACATCATCTAGGTCCACAAGGAGTTTGACAGAGACTGACATGGACAGGATGCTGTGGAGATTCCTTAAGGGTCAGAACTAGATGGGGGTCCTGCCAGATGCGTCCCCTCTTGGATCTGTGAGCACCCCTTTCCAACCAATGTTGTCTCCTTCTCTGATTTGACCTGCAGTTTCAGAGTGCCAGGATTCAAAATCTCTCAGAAGCTTGGTGTCAGATCAAAGGAAGCTCCCTTCCCCAACTCTGACGGTATCCCTGACCAGTGCTGCTCTGATACCTTTGGAACAGGGCAGGTCTCAGATATGAGAGGTCAGCACCAGGTCTGACGGGTTGGGATTGGCTCCTACTTTGTCAGATCCCTCCCTTCCCCTTGGTGCCATGGCCTTGGACAGCTCAGGTATGATTCTCTCTGGGGGGGCTCAGATCTGGGTTTGGTCCTGACCTTCCTTTCTCAGTTGCTTCACCTCCAAGAAAAGGGAGAGAGGTTCCCCTGGGACTGTAAGCCTTCCAGGTAGTAAAAAGAGCTTTCTCTTTGCATAGAAAGCAATCATCTCTAGTCTTGAATCCTATTCCTCACCCTCATTGGATCTGAGCTCTCAGCCCATCATTTCTGCTCCTCAGGGTCAGCCAGCTCAGGGAAGCCTCCACACTTGCCCCAGAGGGATTCCCCCTTTCTTCTGAAACCTCTCCAGAGCACTCCGTGGAAGAGGTACCTCGGAAGAGAACATGTAAGGGGAGGCGCATAGGCTCCCCCATGGAGTCTCTAACCAAAGACACCAATTTTGATGGGGATGAAGGATCCCCGATCACCACCTGACAATGTCTCATTTGGGAACATCCTGGACATCCTCAAACAGAAAGGTGGCTAGTCCTCCCAAACTCCTTCTCCTGAAGAATCTATGTTCCTGGAGGCTTTTGGAGCTGGTTCATCTACATCTTGGGTGACCCCCCCAGTGGATGAACTTATTGATCTGTTTTCCAACTGGGCTTGGAAGGAACCAACGACTGTCAAACCCATCCCTAAGTGCCCAGATAAGTTCTTAGTTCCCCCTTCAGATAGACCTCACTGGAGCAAGGGAATCCCAGTTGGTGCTATAGTTGTTGCAGTGGCCACCAATAAGGAGCTAGCAGAACAAAGCTCCTCTGTCCATCCACCAAACAGAGAGTTAGGAATGATGGACAAGTCTGGAAAGCCCATATGCACCTCAGCCACATTTACCCTGTGATGGTTCAATTATTTGGAACATTTTACTCACTTACAGAGAGATTTGATCAAGGAGCTTTCAAACTCACTCTCTAAGTCATTGTCTGCAGAGGATCTCAAGAAGGGTTCTCCCCAACTGGCTACGCTTTCCTTTCATCCATTGCCAATGCATTGATGAGACTGTTCTCCCATACACTGGAGGGTGCTTCATGAGCAGCTGGTTCAGGCATAGCCATTAGAAGACATGCCCGGATGAAGCTATGCAACTTCATGGAACCAGACAAGGCATCTTTTGTGAATGCCCCCTTTGATGGCACCTCCTTCTTTAGGCCAATGGTGAAAAACCCTCTCACTCACAGTGAGCAGGAGGGAAAGACCCTGTCTGCCACTGGAATCAAATTTTCTACACCTCAACATGCATTCTCTAGGAACCAGCAAGGTGGTAAAAAAATGTGGTTCTGAAAATCTCGGGTACCTTTTCAGGACTCCAACAGGGATACTTCCTCCAGAGGCAGAGGGAGAGGTTACAATGATAGACATCACCCCAGAGGTGGAGTGGGTCTGCAAAACCAGGGCTTTAAAGACTCCTTCTCTGATAGGCCCTATCAGTGCTCCTGAAGCTTCACCTGCCTGTCGACCTCTGGAGGTGATCGTGGGTCATTTTTCCTTGCACCTGGATGCCTGGACAAATATCACAAAAAATGCATGAATGCTAAGAATAATATCCAGAGATTACTACAGAACATTTTCCCTTCCACCTCTTGTCCAAAGGAAAAAAACTCCCTGACGTTCCAACCAGTCAGATGGAATACACAGCTCAAGAAATTCAAAAGCTGCTACAAAAAAAAAGAGTCAACAAAGCAGTCCCACCTGAGCAGATAGGATTCTGAACTTATGTTTCTTTTTAGTGCCAAAGTAAACAGGGGACCTGTGACGGATTCTGGATCTAAACAATTTGAATCAGTATGTAAAGAAATCAAAGTTCTGAATGGTTACCTTTAAGTCCATCCTGCCTCTTCTGGGCAAGTATGATTGGATGTGCTCAATAGATCTCCAGGATGTGTACTGTGAAGATAGATGAATGCTGCCAGCCTAGCTAGATAGAATTTTGTAGATAATTTTGTCATTTGTTAATATTAATATAAGCCACAGGCTTGTTCTCTTAAATGTGAAAAGATTGTATTGGATGTTGAACTGCAAAAATGTAACAACAGTGCACTCTGCTGTAAGAAAGCTAAGTCAAGCATTTTATGACTGTCTTTGATCTCAGGGCTCAGAGCCGAGATGTCTAAATGAAGGAATTCTGGCTATTGTTTTGAGACCATAGTTAATTACTAGAATTTGCATGTATAATTTCTTATATTACTCTGGCTTCCTGACCAGCTGCAAGATTAAAAGGGCTATTAACCTCTGAGTTTCTGTTAGCCTGCGAACCAAAAAGAAATGATGTATTCTGAAATGAATCAGTGGTACTATGTTATCAATTTAAGTACAGAGAGACTCAGAGCATTTAGCATTCATCTTGAGAACATCCAACTCACCAGTACTATGCCTGTGTTCTATATGTAAGTTTAATTTAGGACTGTGTTTTCTCTTTGATATAGCTAGTAACCAGGAAGATTAGATTCGTTTTTTCTGTACTGATGTCAGAACTTTTGTACTGTATTATTTTACGTATTTATCTGTGATCTCTGAACTCTTGACTAGCACTGTGTATTAAGAAGTATTGTCTTGTGTTTTTATTATTTATTATTAAATATTTTAAACTTTTCAACTACGGCTGTTTTGTGTAGAGAGAATTTAAGCTCTAAGAGTACATTGCATGTATTTAGTGGTATTGTACAAAGCCACTCCAATAGACTTGCTGTTCAGTCACACTTACCAGTTGGATAATAATATTGTACAGTATAATTGGACACCCTTTCATAAGGGCCTTTTAGAAGCAGATAAATATTAGTGGGTGGTGGCAAGTGGTACTACCGTATAGTCTGGGTAAAAGGGGCACAGCTGGAGAACCTGTGCCAGCCTTCCCCAGCAGTGTTTGTGTGGTTGTATATAACTCTTATCTCAAAGTGTGTGTGTGTGTGTGTGTGTGTGTGTGTGTGTGTGTGTGTGTGTGTGTGTGTGTGTGTGTGTGTGTGTGTGTGTGTGTGTGAACTACTTGGGCAGGGACATGAAGCACTGGTTGGACAGAGAGGGTGCTGGAGGTTTTAGCTTTCCCACTAGGCTGAGATCTGAACCCTATAGCTGTGCCAGTGGGGAGTCTTATTGGGCACTGGAGAGAAAGGAAGAAAGCAGCCCCAGACTGACTGTGATCTCTGTGGGCTCTTAAGGGAAATTGTACTTTACTGTGTGTGTATTTATTATCCTTTCCCTATATGGACACCCCTCACTGGTGTTAGTGGTGAGGATTGAGGCTCCTTGATTGCTGGGCCAGTGCATGGGTGTCACGTACTATCACATCAAAATAGACAGGCACTCCAGAAGACACCTGCACTTTCAGCTGGGAGCCAATTACTACCAATTCGGAGCACTGCCCTTTGGACTCACCACAGTCCCAGGGAGTTTACCAAATGTATGGCAATAGTGGCAGCTCACTTGAGACTCAAAAGATTCCAGGTGTTTCCCTATCTCAATGACTGTCTCCTCACCACCCAACCAAGCATCAACTTCTACAAGCCAGGGATTACTTGCTTCAGATCTCTAACTTATTAGGCATTTCAGTAAACCATGCCAAATTGAACTTAACTTCTGCACAGAATCTGGTATTTAGAGGAACTCAACTGAATACTATGACTCAGGTGGCTTCATTACCTCTTCATCATGTCACATCATTGAGAAATCATGGGTGGGCCATACAGTCTTGTCCCTCCCCTCCAGAAAAACTAGTGTTACAAGCTCTTTGGTTAATGTCAGCTGCCCTTTTCCTAGTTCCTCTACCAAGATTCTTTATGTGAATCCTTCAATGGACACTGGTGGTACAGTGGTCTATTCTTTGACAACCTCTATCATTTCCTATTAGACTCACTCCAGTTTGCAAACATGTTCACTGGTGGATACAGTCAGACAACCTGTTTCTGGGCAGATCATTCTTCCTTACTCCCCAAGTCGCCAAAGTAACCATGGATGCTTCCCAATTGGGGTTGGGGGGCATTTCATGGGAAAGATGGTCCAAGGCAAATGGACCCCTAGAGACCAAGTTGTATATCAGTGTTTTAGAGATGAGAACAGTCCTTCTAATGTTGCAAGCCCTTCAGGATGTTGTCCCTCTCTGGACTATTGCAATACACACAGACAACATGTCAGTAGTCTGGTACATCAATGAACAAGGAGGCAAGGAGGAACCCTTTCCTACCCATTGTGCAGACAGGCCATGAGGGTCTGGGAATGGGCAGTCTCTTCAGACTGCTTTCTTATTGCAATGCACATACCAGGGAAAACCAATGCACTGGCAGACAGACTTAGCATGTCCATTCCGATTCCTAATGAGTGGTCCCTCAATCAAGCAGTAGCAAATAAGATCTTCAGCCACCAGGGTCAGCCTAGCTGCAACCTATTTGCCTCTCCCCTCAAAGACAAGTGCAGCAAGTACTTCACTCTGATCTGCCCTCTGGGAGAGTCACCTAGGGATGTTCTGATTCACAAATGGCTCCTGGGTCTCCTTTATGCCTATCCTCCTCTTCCTCTGATTCTAAAGTTCTTACAGAAAGCAAGTATATTGAAGACCTCAGTCATCCTCATTGCCCCCCTCTGGACTCAACAGGTATGGTTACCCTTCTTCTGGCCTCACTTGAAACATCCTCCATGGATACTGAAACCCACTAAGGATCTCCTATCTCATACATCAGGATTTCAACATCCCTGTCTCCAAACCCTTAAGCTGACCACATGGTTTCTTCACTTCCAGCAATAGTCAGATGGTCCAGGCTCACTTCCCCAGTTTGTGACATTATCTTGGCCTCCCAGAAGGCCTCCACCAAGAAAGTCTACAGAAGTAAATGGAAAAAAATTTCTGTATGAGCTTCCAAGCAGAATATTGACCCTTTGTCATCACCTACTTTGGCTATTCTTCTTTTTCATACTACTATTCTTGAGGAAGGTAATCGTTTTTCTGCTATTAAACTTCAATTGACTGTTATTTCCAACTTCCACACAGGGAATGAATCATTCTTTCTGGCATCTTCCAGGTTATGTAAAGTCTTCATGAAGGGAACTTTCCACTCAGACCTCCAATAAAGGATCCCTCTCCTCCTTAGAATCTGACTACGATCCTTCAGGGATTAACTCAGAAACCTTTTGAACCAGCAGACAAATGTGATATGAAGTTTCTTTCTTGGAAAATGATCTTTTTAGTAGCTATCACCTCAGCTAAAACAATTTCTGAGCTCCAAGCCTTATCAGCTAAGCCCCCTTACATTATTTTCCATAAGGGCAGGGTGTCCCTATTGACCGATCCTTCCTTTCTGCCTAAAGTAAGCACTGAGATAAACTTTAACCAGTCTATCCAGTTAGTGGTTTTCTTTCCCAAACAGTCCACTTATGCTCTGCTGATGAACCCATAAGAAGACTAAAACATGCATGTCCACAGCTAGTGGTGTTTGGCTTTATTGGGCTGAATTTGTCCATAACAGACTTAAAAAAAAACTCATATGGCCAAAGGGATAATTGATTTTATTTCATTAATTTATTCTAAAAAAGGGTGGGAATTGCCTCGCCCTCCTGGAGCTCATTCCACTAGATCCATGGCTGCCTCATCTGCCTTTTCCTCGAGAACTTCCACTGATGATAGCTGAGCTGCAGCCACTTGGTCAAAGACTCATAGCTTTGTTACACATTACAAATCTGACACACTGTCCCCAGAAGCAGAGCTTCCTTTAGTTCGACAGTGCTCCAACATGTCCTCCCGTAAGGGCCCCTGAGACTTATATAGCTGGGGATTCTGACCCATTCGTGAGGAAGAATGAAAAGGACACCATCATATTTTGAAGTTAAGTACTTACCATTATGATAAGTACATAACTTCTAACTGCAGCACTAATATAACTAGCCTAAAATGCTGTGCTCACTGTGTCATTATTCCTGCAGATTTGGAATGTACTGTTTAAAGAGTTGCCAGAAAGGAATGTGACAGTCATCTACTGTAAATGAAGTAGGAAAGTGATTTGTTTTTAAAATAATTAGAAAGTGGAACATAAAAGTCATTTGACTTGTACGTAAAAAACAAAAAAAATGACATAATTATTACAATTGCCCTTACATGGCCTAGAACTGAATCATCTGTATCTGCATGCATGGAAACTGTACTTGCATTATATAGTTTAACTGCATACTATACGCCCCTTACATATTGTGTTAAATGACAATTATATTACTGACTCTGTCTAGTTTGTTTTATATTGTGTGTACAATACTTTGGTTTCTTCACATACAACTCCATTGTTCAAAGGCTTTGTACTGAAACTTCTATTTATTCTGAATCTGACAGGAAGTATTCGACTAACAACTTTTTGCCAACATTAGGTCTCATGGTTGAGATCCTAAATCTATAGCCTTAAATTTCATCATTTATAACTATGTCAAAAAAATCAGACTGTGGGAATGTTTACATTGACAAAACCCTCTACCAAAGAAATATTTCAAACAAACTTCTTAGACGGAAGTCAGTATATCTGCATTCTCAGCTTGAAAAGGAAAACTGTACGTGTCGGCATTTTTCTGGTTCTCAAGCACAAGCTGTACAACATGAAACTATCTGTCACACATTGAGTAAAATTCCAGCTATATTAAATTCATTATTTAGCAATTTTAAATGACCCATTTGGTTATACTAAATGTCTCATCTAATTATTTTGTTCAGCAATGCTCTTGCCGTGTTAACTTCACCTGTATGGACAAGTTAAATTAGTAATTAAATGTCATAAATGGATTTTGATGGCAGAACCATTTATCTGATAGTGCCAGGGAAGGAGAGGTTCTTAAAGGGGTGTGGCCAAGCACAGGATATATATTTATATTTATATTTATATTTATATTTATATTTATATTTATATTTATATATAGGGGTGTTGAATGTTTTATTTGCCAGTTTGGTGGCACTTGGTTGCTTTAAATAGTAACCATGAGGTACGTCTTTAAGTGTAAGTCTTTAACTGTTTAATAATTGGTTGATATGTTTTATATATCTATAGCTATATAGATATAGATATAGATATAGTTATAGATATATAGATATAGATATAGATATAGATATAGATATAGATATAGATATAGATATAGATATAGATACAGATATAGATATAGATATATATATATAGATATAGATATAGATATAGATATAGTTTAACTGGCATCATCTGAATGCATTTGGTCTAGTATCCATTAATATTACCATAGAAGTTCTATTAAAATAATAAATATATATATATATATATATATATATATATATATGTATATATATATATATATATATATATATATATATATATATATATTGGTTCTATTTATGCTGCAAGTGAAAGGTAATTTATTAAATCAAGATTGTTGTGTGGTTTATTGATTTACTTGAAATTCTCTTTAGTGAGTCGGTAATATGTACAAACAATTAATGTGTATTTTTTTCTGGAAAGTTATTACTGAGCTTGTTAAGTTTGTTTGTTCTTTCTCCCCTGCTGTTCCATTTGGTAATAAAAAAGGGGGTGTTAAAAATGTTATATAAAAAAGGAGGAAAGATCAAGTTAGGGGTTTTATGAAATATTAGCTTGTGGCAGAGTTAAGGTATTTCAATAAGCTTCCTTATTCTCTGACATTAATGCTGTTTTCCACACTAGGGTTTTGCTTTGAAGCCTGTTTGTAGCATAGGTTTTCAAATAACAGGGAGCAGGATAGTTTTAACCACTATAAAGCCTTCTTCCTCAGTGGAACTTGAATGAAAGTTGTTTACTGATAGTTCTGCTTGTTTACCTCAGATTAGGTATTTCCCTCTCACACAGCAGGTTCTAATAGAATGTTTTTTTTCCCCTCCCTTTTCTCTCAGAAGACTTTTTTACAGGATTCTCATCACATGACATGGTTGTACCTGCTCATCCTTTAGTGAAAGTTATTAGTTTAAAGCCAAGAATTATTTTAAAAATATTATTTTTAATTATAATGCAGAGAATGGCTGACAGCTTGAATTAGGGGCTGGTGTTTCTTATTATTTGTGCAGGAGATTTTTCTTTTGTTTTTTTTTGTTTTTTTTTAGGAAAGGGAAGGAGCAGGGTTTGTGGGGAAAGTAGGTATTTTGTAGCTGTGTGGCTTGGAGAATTTCACCTTTCCACCTATATGGTAGGTACATTTTTAAAATGTTAAATATCAATAATAAAAGAAAGTTAAGGTGAGGGAAAGAAGAGGCAAGTCTTTGTTCCCATCCTCATGCATTGCTTGGTAGGCAACTTTAAATGGTTTGTCTCCTGCTGTAAGTTGTATGGTGGCACTAGTGTTTATCTTTGGATGTGCAGGATGTTGAGTTTGATGCAGGGAAAGGTGTGTGTGTGTGTGTGTGTGTGTGTGTGTGTGTGCGTGTGTGTGTGTGTGTGTGTGTGTGTGTGTGTGTGTGTGTTGTTGTTGTTGTTGTCCCTCTTCTTCTCCTGTGTTGTTTCTGGAGTATATGTTGCTTTGCCTTTCAGGTGCTTTATCCTTGCATAGAGCTGGAAAGCCATGAGTTTAAATATATATAATAATAATAATAATACAGTAAGGATAATAGATTGGCAATTAGCAAATATATATATATATATATATGTATATATATATATATATATATACATATATATATATATATATATATATATATATATATATATATATATATATAAATAATGCAATAAAATAATAGGTAATTAGTAAGAAGAGCAAAGCATATGGCTATGAACATGTTAGGTATGTTTTGCTGTTAGCCTGCTTGTTAGCTGGATACACTGACAGAGTCATGTTTTTGCAGTGTCAGTGACAAAGTCCATGATGCTTATTGGCAGCTAAAGTATTAAAAAGGAAATAAACGAATTCTAAATGTAAGATACCTCAGAGGATTATTCTCAGTGGTGCTTTCTAATAGATGAAGCAGGTTTAATAACCCCCATTGTACTATTACGAGATGAAATGCTCTGCAATTTAAGAAGGTGGTTTGAGATTTTGTTAAATACAGGGCAGAAAGGTAGCATTATGCAGGTCACCTGATGCATCATTCTAATAAAGAAATTGATTAAAAAAACATGAAAGAAAGAATAAAGAAGTGAACGTCCAGGGTCTGTTTTGGTTGATATTAAGTGCAGGCTAGAATGGGCAAGTTTTGATATGTCAGCAAGGGTTAACTTATCCCAGCTGGGGATGATCTATGTTTTAACTAGTTAATGATTTTTTTTTTCTTTCTATGGTGGACAGCATGTCATTACAGGTTTTACATCTAAGGGCCAGCAGAAGAAGTATTGGAGCCACTAGCAGGTGTGGAGGAGGACAGCAGTTCAACAAAGAGAATGATGCACAGGGAGCAACCACCTCAGGCTTAGGATAATCCAATTTATTCACCGAGTCGGTGAATAAATTGGATTATCCTAAGCCTGAGGTGGTTGCTGTGTTTTGGTGGCTGTTATCGAATTGTATGGTTCTAATTTTATCCTGTTTTTTTGGAACTTTGTTTGATGCACAGGGAGCACAAGAGGTGTTAGAATTAAGGAGGATTGACCCTAAGCCAGTCTCCCACAAAGGTGTGTCGTGTCAGCAGAAACAAGGTAATGATGTGCAAGATCTGGGGGAAGGTGTGAGTCCTGATCAGGTAGAGGGACATACATCGCAGTCTTGGAGCTAGAGCAGACCAGACATTCCTGCTTATGTAAGTGCAACAACTGGGATTTTTATACTTTATGGTTGTCATTATAGAAAGGGCCCTCAACATTCCCTTCCACTGCTGTCATATTATTTCATTATTATGGAGGCTTACCACTCGGGGGGCGGGGTACTGGCATTGTTTCATTGTAACCAAAAATTTTGGAAGTACTATGTAACCAGTAAGGACCTAGGGTAGAATGAACATCATGTCGATATATGGCTGAGTGTGATGACAGACAAGCTCAGGCTTCCTACTATCCCAGTGATGAAGGAAGGAAGTTATAATCTTAAGCCATGTCGGGCCTTTAATAAGGGTCAGTGCTCCTGGCTAACCTGTCCCTGTCAGAAAAATATGTATTAATGTGTGTATTAGTAATATGCTTAGTGCATTTAGAGCTTGAAAAGGGTTAACACATTTATTCTATTTCATACTGCATAAATCTGTACAAACTGCAGATGCTTTCTGACCTTGTATTGTTAGCTAAAATTTTGCTTGTGCCTTGGAAATTTACTGAGAAGCAGATGATTCCTGCTTATGTTAGGAAAATAATGAATAGAACAATACTACTTGTATGAAACTTAGACAAAAAGTTCCGTTTGTGCTGTGAGAAAATACACAGCTGTAGAAGCTATAGATAATTAGGACAAAGCCTGTTTGAAAATATGAACTGCAATCAGCATTTGCTTGTATCTGAGTTAGAAGATTACCTTGAAATGTAACACTGTACAATAGAAGCCTGTAAACGAATTAGTGCCCACCAAGGCCAGGTTGTTTTTCTCAAAAGTTTCTCACAAATCTAGTCATGTCAGCAGAAAATCTGAGTAACATCTGCTGTAGAACAATACTGAAAGTTGTGTTTGATTACGTCAGCCATAGAAGGCCATGTCTTGTAAAACAGTATAAGAATAAGCATACTTCCTGTTAGTAGTTAGACAAATCCTTGCATTTGCATGTTTTTGTCTCCTTGCAGCAAGTAATTAAATATACCTTAACTGAACCTTACGTGTATTGGTCTTCGAAGTTTTTTCCTTTGACAGTCTCTTTAACCAGTCTTGTTCCTTTTGTGGAAAGGGTCACTCAGCTGCTAAATGCTGGTCTAAAGAGAGCCAGCTGACAGGCATGGTGTCAGGCAAGGTGAAAGGGCAAACATAAGATAAGAGCTTACAGCAAGTTAAAGAGACCAGTGAGGTAATACAGAAGGTCATAGTTTAATTTTTCTCAGAGGACAACAGTGTAGGCAGCCCCACTAACTTGTCAATTAAGGTTTGGTACTTCCCTTACTGTTGCAAGATTTCCCAAATAAGACAGCCTGGGACCAACTTGTTTTAGACTTTACTTCTGTTTTTTCATCAAAACCTTCAACTTTGTCTTCCCCCCTCTGTTTAAGAATCTAACTTCAACCACAGGAAAGGAGCAGATCGGACCTCTCAACTGCCTCTGTTGTGGAGGAAAGTTCCTAATTTTATGACTCCTTTACCCCTGCACAAAATATTTTTATTTTTGGAGGTTCATCCATATTTTCAGACATAATTTACCTCTTCATACAGTTTTTTGAATCCCTTTCATCACATATGATTTTGAAGCTGTCTAGTACTTAGAAAATATCCCTACATAACCAGCATACTAGTGGCAATAATAGTTTAGAGAGAGAGGCACACATATTATAGTTTTCTTTTTCTCAACCAAAAATAAATCACCTTATGTGGTAAAATTTTGCAATACAGTTCAATAAAGTCTATAGATTTTTACACTTTTTGTTTGATAATGTATTTATATTTTTCCATCATTTTTGTTACTCTCTTTTTTTATGCATGTTTTTGAATAACATCACATTCCTGCTTGAAGTAGGAGGAGTTTTATGTTGTTTGCTACTCATATTTTATGCTAATTAGATGTCCAGATTTTAAGATAAATGTTCCTACTTTTGAAGGGCTTTGTTACTGTTTTAAATGTCTACAGGTTGAGAGGAATGTAACAGTTTCTTCAGCATTTAAATGAGAAAGAGATTTTGTCAGGCCAAATGTTTAGTCCTGCTCAGTCTCCACCATTTTTGGATTTTAAGATATCCCCAGTGGGATTAGGACAATAAAGAAAACAGGGAGCACAGACTGATACACCATCTGCCCCCCCCCCAACCTGGGCATCTGTATTTGTGGCATGCATGAAGCAGACTTCAAGGTGTGCTAGCCTCATTGCATGATGCTATCAATGTAATGGCAGAACGTTGCAGGATCTGTGGCACTGCAAACTGGATATAGAGGCTCCCTTTTCAGGCTGATAACTGGGCACCTTTAGGGGTTTATTCTGGTGGGGTTTAATTTTATACTGCAATGCCAATGGCCTGCTCAGTAGCCTGCACAGCATCTGAAATACTCAGCACTGGACTGGAATGGTGCTGGGAATGACAACCCCCCCCCCCGGACAGGCTGAAGTTCACCACTTAGATGATTTTGTAATGGGGGCTCAGCTGGTGAGAAAGATGGTCTGCAAGCCTTCTTGTTCTTGTGTAAAGAACTAGGGGACACTTAGTGTAGGCAAATTGGTGAGCACTGTATAAGCTCTATTTTTTCTAGGGATGGAGATAGATGGAAAGGCTTCCATCTCCAATTACCTACTGACAAGGTCATATGCTTAAAGAACACCTTAAATAAACATCAAGGGTTAGAAGAAAGTTATGGGGAAGGAAGCAATATAACTTTTAAGATTACTTTATTTCGTTTGCAGGGCAGTTGTGCTGTACAGGTTGTTCAACAATCTGTTGCTAATATGATAAGGGGAGGCAAGCAGAAACAACATTGGGTTAGAGTGACTACCCATATCAAGCAAGATCTACATTTTTGGTAAATATTTTGGGCTGACTTTAGTGGTGTGCCTTTGTGGCAGGAGAGATGGATTTCTGACTTCTTTTTACATTTATTCAGAGATGGAACTAGATTGATGGACATCGGAGTCCTTTTCCAAGGAAAGAGATTTTTCCAAGTCCTGGCTGGTTTCCTGGTCCCATGAACATCAGTAAGATATTACCTTTATGGAAGTATGCCAATTTGGGTGGCATCAGTGGTTTGGGCAGATTTGTTTACTAGTCAGAAAATCATTTTCTACAAAGTAGCCAATAAGTGGTCCTTGTTCTCTCTAAGAAGTCATCAGTGTTTGTGTGCAATCATTATTAAGGGTTTTGGTTTAGCACAACTTAAAATTAAATTTTTTGCCTAAAGGCAAACATGTTGCAGAAAAGAACCCAACACATTAATGGATGAACTATTTATTTACAGGTCCCATTGTTCCATCAATTAGGTTCAGATGCTTAATCAAAGATTATGGTTGTCTCCTCCTGAGTATGGCTGACTGGAAAATAATGTCTACTTGACTTAGATGTAAATCATGCACCAATAGTACAATTAAGGCATATGGGGCTACTTTATAGGCTTTTCAGAGTTTTTGTTTAGGACTACCCATTAGAAGTCCACATGGTCCCCCTGTCTTGTGGCTCATTTTTTATAGTCTATGTGCTACAAGAAGGAGGCAGTCAGGACCATTTGCATCCACCGGGCTACTCTCAGTGTTAGATACAATTATTTTTTGGTATGCAAGATCTTATAAAATGTTGGTTCATCAGTATAATCCTAAAAGGTTGAGAAAGGGTTTTGGACAGAGTCAGAGCTGTCAGAAGACCCATAGGAAAATGTTACTGCCAGAAGTTTTCTTAAGATTGCACAGAACTTCAGAGTGTTGGTGTCTTTAGGGTTAAGTAATTGCTTTTAACCATATCTTGGCAAGAAATGACTTTGACCCCTATATCAGTTGCTATATGCAGAGTCTAAAACTGACTTAGGAAATAAAGGTTAGAAAGTTTGCTTGGATGACTACTCTTCCCGTTTTATGCACAGTTCACTGGTTTCATAATATTTGGAATATTGCACATTCTGCTTCTACACAAGATTTAGTTTTAAAGTTGCCCTTTCACTGGCATGTGACACCTAAGGATGTGGATGAGTGTTTGTGGAAAGCATTGGCAAATCAAAATGTACCTGTGGTTGAATATTCATCACATTCCTTTCATATAGACAGATCAAATTTATACAAGTTGTAAAAGGGGTTGAGCACTGGTCCTCTGTTTCATTTTAAATTGCATGTGTTAATACTTTTGTGCTTCTGTTAACAGGTGTGAGGACAGCCTTTGTGGGTCACTCTATCATACATTGATCAGTGTTGTTGAACATTGTGACTTTGCATTTCAGGATCACATTGGGTTGGCTCTTGATTGAGTTCACTGGTTTCAGTTTGATTAGATATCTTTGTGAATGTAGGTTTATTTATTCAGCCAAAAGCTGACACAATGTTTCATTTATATTAAAACATGGAGTTATTCATTGAAGTTGATCTGGTAATGTTTGTAATTTTTTATTTTCTGGGTTTCATTTTGTAGGTATATTCACATAAAAATAGAGAAAACCCTCTTTATAGACCAGTGGTTGCAAGTGGGGGATCCTTGACCGAAGCTACTGCCATCTACCTGGATTTTCTTCTTACAACCTCTGGCTGAGAAGAACATCTCACACATAAAAGACTCTAATGATTTTTTTAAGGAAAATAAAAAATGTCACAGTATGCTAGCAGCATTTTATTAACAATAGGTGTTGAGTCATTATAAACTGTACTTCCACATAATTACTGTATTGAAACAGTGATTGATTCTTACAGGAAAAACAACAATGACACACCAGCACAACATAAAAGAACAGGTAAACTTTTAGATATGGTAATTAGGTACAATTTCTTTATTTGTAATGGAAATTACTATAAACAAAAGACTAGTATAGCCATGGGGGCAGCTATGGCCCCTAGCATAGCCAACATAGCCCTAGGCAAGTGGGAGGAGGGTTAAGTTTATAACAGAGAATACACCCAACACATCATGGTTTATCTACGCTTTAGTGATGATATTTTTATTGTTTGGAAAGGAGACAGTGGTAAATTAGAAGAACGTATCTGCTACCTGAATCAAACCACCAACTTCCTGCATTTCACCTCTTCCCACAGCCTCACCTCAGCAGTCTTCTTAGATATACAGATTACTAAAGACTTGGACCAATGTAAAACTGACACAGATCTTTACAGAAACCCTACCAGAGTAAATCTCCTACTACATAATATGTGTCTCCATCCCACCAAGATGAAATATAATGTTGTTAAGTCCCAGGGCTATAGGTTGGCTAGGATCACCACAAAAATGGAACCTTTTCTTAAGAACATAAAGGAACTTGAAATTTATTTTTTGATGAGGGAATATGAAAGCAATATGTTAAGAAACATTTTGGAACCTATAACTGACTTAAAAAGTATAAATGCACCAGCACTTAACAGGCCTTATAGGAGGGTGTTAAAGAAATCTATAGACAACAAATCTAAAGACAGTTGTATATTGACTTTTGCTGTTGATGATTACAACCATCAGTAATGTTATTAGAGAGAATTGGGCCATAATTACTGAAAGCACATATTTAATGGATATCCTTGGATTAATGTGACATTTTTCATATGCATAAATCAGATCCCTGATACCGGGACCTTATGTGAAATATTGAAATATGGTTATAGTGCATATAAAGCATATTCATAGTTTAAGTACAATTGTATTATAGAACACTCCAACCCCACTATATAAATGTATGATGTTATTAAAATTGGATAGGAATATGTGCCTTACACTTGTTTTTAGATTTTTTAACATTCCTGATTTTAGATTGAAGGCGCGCACAGTCGCGTTGTCATATTTTGAATACAATGCTTCAGAATGCATTTTACATTTAGATCAAGCCGCATTTATTTATTGTTGTTTTGAACGCTCCACTTTAAGTGAAAGAAGGGGGTTTATAGTAACATAGTAGCTATGAGGATGTATCTTTAAATGTTCAATTGAAATTTGTTTAATTGATTAAAATGTGACTGTTCTATATAAAAGGATATGAATGAAAGAATTGTTTAATTTTAACAGTCTGGCGAAGCTTATGTGAAAGCGCTTACTTGTTGCATGCCTAATAAAAAACAGTATTTAGTTTTAACAAATGGAGTCTTTATAACTGGATTATTTCCTTTAAATGGAGTATATTTTGCTTTGTTTATAGTTGGTTACACTGGATTTGCAGTCGTGCTATGGCTGCCTCTTAGCCATTTTACCTGGGATCTGTTGCATATTTTCACTTGCAAGCCAAGAGGTACTTACTCTGTTCAGAGCCTTTTTATGTTTTGACATGATTATATATAAGGAATGTTTTTGATGCTTTTCATTATACTCAACTAGGATCTCTTACTTGTGTGTTTCAATAAAGGATATTCCATTTTTAACTCAGCTGTGGACTACCTAATATTTTTTTAATTTGATTATTTTGTAGGATGGACTCTATAGTTCTATTTTACAATTAAATTTTTATTATGTGAACTAAGCACATAACATAATTTAGGAAGTGAACATCACAGCCTCCATACTGCAAAGTTTCTTCTTGGTTTGTTTTAGCCCCAGTATAGGTTGCATATTGGGTTTTTCTGAGACTTTAAGGGATTCCAAAGATTTCTTTTTTTGCAGATGCAACACAGAAAGACTCCAACCAAGAAACAAACCAGAGAATCTCTTGCTGTGCAGTGACAGTACTACCCACTGTGTCAGTATACATAAAAGGATTGCCTGCTTTTATGATGCCATGTACAGGATTTTCTTTTGTACTTTTACAGTATTTTCTTTTGTACTTTTCTACGTCTGGTGTTTTATCTGTGTTGGCTCTATGATGCCCCAGCACTGGCCCAGTAATCAAGGAACATCAATCCTCACCACTGGCAACAGTGGGGGATGTACACAATGGGAGAACGACAAGTACACACACAGTAAAGTGCAGTTTCCCTTAAGAGCACAGAGATCACTGTCAGTCTGGGGCTGGTTTCTCCCTCTTTCTCCAGATCCCCAATAAGACTCCCCACTAGCACAGCTATAGGGTTGAGTTTTCAGCTGGGTGGCCAAGCCAAAACCTCCAGCATCCTCTCTGTCCAACCAGTGCTTCGTGTCCCTGCCCAAGTAGCTGACACACACACACACACACACACACACACACACACACACACACACACACACACACACACACACTTTGCGATTTGATTTATATGCAAACACAAACACACTCCCGGGAAAGGCTGGCACAGGTTTACTAGCTACATCCCCTTCTGCCCAGATGATAAGGTAGTTCCAGCTGCCACCAGCCACTACTTGTCAACTACTTTTAAGGCCCTTAACAAAGGGTGTCCAATCCTACTGTGTAATGTTACTATTAATCCAAATGGTAGTCTGACCAAGACTTGCAAGGCTATTTAGGAGTGGCCTGTATAGTGTCACCAAATACATATGCAAGTACTCTAAGAGCTTAAATATGTCTCATAAATATCAGCCACAAAGATAGGTTTAAATATATTTAATAATAAATAATAAAAATAACTAGACAATACTCAGTAAATCAAAACAGTAACTTCAGAGTTCAAAATCACAGGAAATATTTTAAAACAACATTGCAGGACAGTCTCAAATAAATACAGACAGCATCTAAATTAATCTTTCCTAAATTCCTATCTAAATGAGGTACTATGCCCTAAATCTTACTTACAGCAGGGCAAGTGCAGATGGTGATGGTGATGATGAGTAGATGTACTTACTAGGTCCGAGACAAAATACAAAATGCACAGTCCCTCTCTCTGAGAGAGTTCTTAAATTAATATCAAATATTACTGCTGGGTTAACTTAGATGACATCACTTTGTGTCACCTGACTTTAGTTCTCAGGTAAAACTAACAGAATGTAACATCTCTGTGTGAAAAATATATATCTCTCAGATATTTGCAGATTTTGGAAGTCATAAAACAATAAAACACTTTCACATTTTAAACCTAGTAATTACTTCTCTTTCATGACAATACAAAAACTTAGATATTGTGTCTTCTAGACTGAAACTGAGAGAGAACTTTTATAGCACAATCATATAGCAATTTAATTTCAACTTATTTTCTTGAAGCTTTGCAAGTTAAACCTTTTATGTTCTAGTTTCTACTGTTAAAATATACATTTGCACAGGTATATAGTTTATATGCATTTTGTACTAAGTCAACAAGGCATGCTGTGGCTACATTTTAGCTCAGTACAAAACATACAGTTCTGTATAAATCATATAAATATTCACAAATGACATAGAATTATTTACAAAATTCCAGGTAGCTGGGTTGGCAAAATTTCCTTTTGTCACAGGCTCTATCTCAGAAGCCCTGAAAATGAGAGCAAGTGTCTGAGTGGGTGAGTTCTATTAACACAACCCAAGTAAGTACAACTCAGTGAAGCACATGAAATGTATATAAATTTCACATTATAAAAAAAAGGCAAGAAGCATCTTCTTGTTTTAACTGGAGGAGCAGAAATGAGAAGAAAGAAAATAATACAAGTAAACAATTTGTATTTTAGTGTTGCTCTCTTTAAATACCTAGCACTGATAAGAACTGCTGATGAGGCTGATTCAGAAATGATATCTAACAGTGACAGAAAGAATAATGACTAGTTATTTATATATCCTGGAGTTCTATTGTAGTGTGACACATCTGTGAAACACAAAATGAAAACTAAATATAAAGCAGGACGGTACTGTTAATATTTTATATATAAGCTTATAATGAGCTGTATTGACTTAAAAGAAGGTTAAATTAAGTATTTTACATGGAGCGTGATCTTTACTTAATAACAGTGTTTGCCTGATGTGCGTAGGTGCCAAATGTCAGATACCTGGCCATAATTATCTAGCCCTCTACCTGTCAATATGCCATTAACTTGGTGACCACACTATGACATTGCAGCTATTTAGGAGATGTTATTCAAAGCCTGTCAAGTCAGTCATGTATGATGCCTTCTAGAAAGTCAGGTCAGAATGTTAGTGGCAAAGTGTGAAGAAAGATCACTATATCAGCTACCAGAGCAGGTAAAGTGTAATACATCCAGCTGTATGCTGCTTACACATAGAAAATATCCTCAAAGGGTAGTGGATGTAAGGAAAAGAGCTACAGAAAAAAATTATTGTTATGTATACCTAAAATGTATATAGTTTTACTATTTGTCATTTTAGATTATTATACTTGTTCATGTAGAAAGTGCAGTACAGAAAATGAGAGATACTGAATGGGAATGGATAGAAAGCAACACATTTTAACATTTCTGAAAGAATTGTTTGGAAAACTGTATTGGTATTGGGGCTCATCATAGATCAGCTTATTTTTTAAACAGAATCAAGATACAATATATGCATAGTGATTTGCCCTACAAATGCCATAGTGTCTTTCTACTCAGCAGTGACAAGAGTACTGGGTTATCACCTCCACAAGATGCAAGCATTTAGCTGTGAACACTGAAAATGCATGACTGCAATTTGTGATTTCTTTTGGAGAATTGCTTTTTGCATATGAATTGCATCCCTAGTAGAACTGCATTATTGCTGCTGTGGGAAATGTTAAGATTTCTTAGAAGGCAATGACTGAAGACAGAACACATTTCAGACAACTATCTAAAAGTCATCATGAGTCGACATCCACTTGATGGTACATAACAACAATGCCTAGAAGAGAGTCTAATTTGCAAGTCCCACTGTAAATGTCACACAAGAATACAACTGCTGCAGTTAAAGTATTTCAAATTTCCAAAGCTGGAGACAGAGATAGAGAGAGAGAGAGAAACATTTTTTTTTTCATTTTAACTACAGAAGAACCACTTGATAATTTTAAATTTCTTTCCCTAAAATGCATTAACAATCTAAGCATTAAATGTTTCTCTTTCTGGACTCTTCACATTGAATTATTTTCAAAAACATGCTGAAAGAAACAGCCCGTTTGGCATGTAATGTACAAAGCACCTGCAGCAATTGGAGAGACCTCAGAGGTTTCTAACAAAGAAGATCAAGGGTCTCCACATTGGGCCTTACACAGACTGACTAAAGTCCCTGTCACTATGCTGTGTATCATATGGATGTCTTAGGGGAGACTTATGCCTGGCTTATAGATCAGTCTCAGACCAAACCTAATGAACTTGCTGCATATACGTAAATCAAATGGGACTAGAGCTACCCATTCCAGAGACCTAAATATGGTCTGTGACTTAATTAGGACATGCTGGAGGGACAGATTTGTCTCCCACTGTCTGCCACATCTTTGGAATAGGCTACCAATTCAGTGAAACAAAGCACCTCTATGACAATGTTCAAGAGAAACCTGGATGAGTGGATGGGGCACCATAAATTCATAATGGGGATGTGCCCACAACCCTCATGAACATGAGCAGTCATTACTATTTATTTATTTTATTTTTATTTTACAGTTTGTTTACCGGGATAGTCCATTGGGCCAAGAAGAGCAGTCAAAAAGCAAAAGGTAAAATTACACACACACACACACACACACACACACACACACACACACACACACACACACACATAAAGTCAATTAAAATAAGAAAAATCCATTGGTGCATATTCCTGTTAGATTTGTTACAATGTAAAATAACACAGGGTTACATTACAGTTTTATATGAAACCTTAGCAGTGTTAAAGTAGGATGGGGATAACAGGTGTTAATTGTTGAATGTAAGAAGGGTGGGACAATAAGAAAAAAAAGTAGAGTTGGAGTAAATGACAAAAATGAAGATGGTCGTAGTCAGAGAAGCTTAGTATGATGAAGAGAGGAGAGAAGTAAAGGAGTGTGAGAAATGGGGAAAAAAGAGGTGAGTAATATCTGATGAGAGCAGGAACATTCCCAGAGGGCCTTGAGATGGGAATGAAGCAGGGTCTTAAAGGTTGAGTGGTTGTCTGTAGTACGAATAAGCAGTGGCAGGGAGTTCCAGAGGCTAGCTAGGGAAAAGGATAGTAGGTGTTTGTCTGGAGGACAAGCAGGCCTGTGCAGTTCAAGCAAATTCTGGGTATTGGATCTTAGAAGTCTGTTGGGTATGTGCATTTTAAAGGAGGAGGCAAGGGAGGGGCAGATGGAGGGATTAAAGATGAGTTTATGGGCATGAGTATGTTGAAGGTAGGTAAGATGGTTGGGAAGTTCGAGCCAATTTAGTTTGTGTAGGGCATTACAGTGGTTTACATTTACTAAATGCAATCTTGGATATTGACTAACATTTCTATGGTATTACATTGGGATGAAACAGTTAGGCTTTAAATGAATTAGTAATCTCCTATGATCCTAATTATTACATGAAGAAGGACAGAAGCTACTAAAAGCTGTGCTCTATTAGACATTCTCCCCATTTCAATGGCTGCATAACTAAAATCAAATAACAGTATTTGCAGGCAGCCAAAATTAGCAAGCAATGGCATTTGCATTATTTTTCAACTATAATGTGGTTTGTAATTTAAAATAATTTTAAAGATACACATCTTCGTTCTGTTTGTCTGTCTGCCTGTCTATTTGTTAGCCTGCCTCTCTCTTTCACATTCTTCTTCTGTCGATATGTGCAGTGCAAACTGATCTGTTGGACAGATCATTCCACAATTCTTTTGCATCTTCTTATCGTACCCTACTTCCTTAATTTCATTTTTGATGCTTATCATTCCACCTCACCTCATATTCACTGTCACCATTTACTTCCTGCTACCCATTCATTCCTTTTCCCTTAATTTTATCTTACCGTTCACCTAACAATTCATATTCTCATCCCACCTTGCAAGCTTTTTCTTTGGACTACCCCCTAACTATTTTTTCTTACCTGTTATCACTCCTGTTTGTTTAGCCTTGTTCATTTTCAATGGGGAACTAATGTGCTGGACTTTATATTCCATACCCAGACTGCTGACACTTCCATTATTCCCTTTGCTTTGACTGCATTACGCTGTATATTCTACTTCATATTTATTTGTGCATTTGTTTGCTTCATAGTTAACTGGTAAGTGAGCAGGTCCAAGGACTCTTTTCAGCCATAGCAGAAGTCAAAAGGTACAATGGAATTAAGTGGAACTGAAATCTTATAATACACAGTGAATACCAAAAAGATGAATGAGTATAAATATACACACACACACACACACACACACACACACACACACACACACACACACACACACACACACACACACACACACACGCACGCCGCACGCAGCACGCACACACACACACACACACACACACACACACACACACACACACACACACACACACAGATAGATATATGTATATCCATCCTATGGGTGTTACTCACTCTGCCAAAACTGCAATTCATTGACAGAGTGAATGGCTAGGGAATTTTGTAAGTTTTCCTCACTGATTACTGAAGATGTCAAAAGAAGGAAGATGGCACATGTGTGGGTAAGTTAACTATGGGCTTGGAATTTTAATGCTAAAGCTTTCAGATATACATATAGTGTTAGCATGAGGAGAAGGGCGTATGTGGGTAAGTTTTTGCAGGTTATGGTTAGTGTAAGGACTAGGTAAGGTGTTAGATTTAGTGCTGTGGTTGTTTATGCTGTTGTATAGGGTGTGTGTCTGAATGTCATGTGCAGTGGTAGTATTAAGGAAAAGGCTCTTCTTATACAAGGAATAAGGTTATGGTTTGGGGCAGGGGCATGTTAGGTTTAGGGTTAGCATGTATTACTAAGGTGATGTAGTGGGGCAAAAGTCATTAACAAGTATGGACTACTAACTGATACACAATATGGCTTCAGGAATGGACACAATATATTGACTACTACTTAGTCATATAAAATGCTTACAGGTATAGAAAAGGGATAGTTTGCTGTCACAGTTTTTACTGACATCACTAGACCTTTCAAGAGTGTAAAGCATCAGGCACTACCAGACAGAATAAATTCTTTCTCATTTGGTCATACTGTCATATCTTCATTCAACAACTAACTGAGCAAGTGCATTTTTCAAAAACAAGCAAAATAACAACTTAGTACTGAAACCTGTACCTCAGGTATTTCCTAAGGCTCTATATTAGGGAAATTTCTTTTTTTTCACTAGATGTAAATGAGTTCTTCTAAAAAAAAAAAGAACCAGTGGCAGCTGGTGACTTCAAATCAAATGGGGGCTGCAGTAGACAGATGAATGGGTGGGGTCAATGGGAATGGGTGTGACCAACTAGAAAGGGGTGGGGCTATGCTCAAAACCACAAAAACTGAGACTTTAATTAAATATGCTGCCCTGGGTGCCAAACTGTCATTATGAGAGTCCAGTCAAGATGAAATGAAGCATAGAAGAAAAAAAATCATTGCAGTGGCTACATGACAGTTTCCTTAATATCTAGATGGAAACAAAAAGGTTGTGAGGCATGAAAAAATAAATTACTTTTTAAATACATTACTGGAATGCCAGTCAAAATTAAGTATAAAAAACAAGCAGCACTCAACTCAAACCACTACTCCTTACACTGCAGTTCTAATTATAATTTATATTCAGCTTTATAAAAGTACCAAGTAACTTGCTGAAAGTAACAATCTCTGTGATACCCCCACTTGTAAAAATGTTTCTTATTCAAAAAAGACCTGCTGCCTGACAACAACTGTCTACTTGTTCATGGGGAAAACATGATCAAATTAAAAAATGAACAGCAAACAAGAAACAAGCTCAAGACAAATTGCTTAAAGGATTACTGCACAGGTTATGAACCACACATGATAGACTGGCATTCTGTTTAGTTTACAGGTAAAGCCTGCAAAGATGACTGCAAGTATTCAACAAATGTAATGAGCTTCTGAAAATACTATAATCCTGTCCTTTATTACAAATACTGTCATATGCATTTCAATACCTAAGGCTTATACGTTATCTAGTTATGTAAATATTCTCTGCATGGCAACAACAAAAAGGATTTCAATGTTAGTAATTCTTTAACATTATGCTTATTAAACCTTACTTGCATCTTATAATCTCAGACAAGCTTACCTGATGGTCATTAAAGCATTGCTACTTAAACACAGAGCAAAAGGCACTGCAACAACATGCATTTTCTGAATAATAAGAAGCATAAATCAGCAGTATAAAAATCTGACAGAAAATCAGAACATTCTGCAAAATCAGGGACAGATGAAAAGCCACTGTAGTACTTGTGTCTACCTTGGATGGGGGGATACTCTGCATACTTACACTGCATAACTGCTCCTTGACTTGCTTGGACATATCCAGAGTCACTACATGTCACTACATGGGGGAGTGGGGTGCAACAAGTATGTCACAATTTGAAATGTCTCTGGCTGATGATGATGGCACTGACACATTTGTCATACCTCTCAACCTCAGAGCAAGAAATCTGGACAAAGCCATAAATAGAAGTGAGACAAACGCCCAAAAATAAGGAGAATTTTTAAATATTGCTCTTATAAACTTAGAAAGATAATAGAATAGTAGGTCTTGTATTAGTATGAATTTTCTGAAGGGTATGAAATCTGAAACTCAAATGTCTGTCATTATTTCCTAACTTTAATCTTTAATGATTTGCGACTAATTTTCCAGAAAAACATAATTTTATGAAAAATGAACCAAAAATGTGATGCAAAAATATAAAATACCCACACAATACAGCTGGGAACCTGTCAAAGAAGGGACACATTTTTAATATTAGTACTGTTAAGTTGAGCAGCTGACAAAAATAAGAGAATCTACATGCATTTCTGAAATAAAAGTAATCTATAATTCTGATCATTACAATTATTTATTAATTGTAAACCCTCCACATTTTCTTCCAAAATTTCCATTTTGCAGAGGGATTATTAGGGGGAGAGCAACATTTTGAGCAAAGTCGGGACAGCTGAGAGGTTTGGATATACCTAATTCTATAAAGCGATTTATTTGCATGTACCTCTCAACCTCTTAATGTAGGAAATCTGAACAAGGCCAAATATATTGGGGGAACATACAGACAGTACTAAAAATTGCTCTTGTATAAACTTAGACAGTTGACAGAATAACAGGTCTTGCTTTAGCATGCATTTTTCTGAAGGGTATGAAGTCTGAAAGTCAATGTCTGTCATTATTTAGTGACTTCATTCCTAAATGATTTGCCAGAAAGCCACATATTTTGTGAGGAGCAAACCAAAAATAAGAAGCAAAAAATCTATTCATTCTGTGAAAATCTGGACAGTGGAGAGGTGTAGTTCATCTGGGGCTGTCTTTGGGTTTGCCACCCTTCTTCCCTCACAAAATCATGGTTGAATGAGGCCTTTCCCTGCAGCCATTCCAATGTCCCATTACTTGGCTATTTCACCCCATTTACCATAAACACTGTAATGTGCATACTGCTTTACTTCTACAATGATTTGGATTTCATTTAAATGTTTTATTTTACATTGTACAGCCCAAACACCAATAGACATCTACTAAACAAAGCAATGCAGTCTCATAGGTTCATAGGTGTGTATTAGGCCAATGGCCATGGAGCCTTTACATGCCTAGCCCATAGAAGTGCCCTGGCACCATGCCACCATTAGTTCCCAGTGCCTCTATCAAGTAGAGTCACTGGAGTGCTCCCCAGGGTGAACTTTCTATTTCCCATCCACTCATCAAGATTTCCCTTGAAAAGGCCCAGTGAAGTGCTCTGCTCGACATGTATGGGAAGTCTATTCCAGAGCATGGGCAGTCTCTGGGTTATGAACCTGTCCCTCCATCATGTTCTGTTGATTGTGGTAATGAGATTGAGGTTCCTGTATCATGTGGTATGGAGGGATTGGAATTTCATTAGGTGTAACATTTGTAACAGGGCTGGGTCAGACATGGCTTTGTAAGTCTCACAATGAAAATAAAATTAACATTAAAACTCCTCTGCCCTTGAAACTCACATTCATTGAAACAGCATTGAAACCCACAATCAAAGAAAATACATCTGGCTAGTGGCAGATAAAGATTAACCTTGGGCTGTTTTCAAATCATAGGCCCCTTGGACATGAAACATACATGTGTTCTTTGATACACCTTCCTGATTATATTAAATTATATTCCTTGTATAATACAGTACAGTTGTTGGAGGGTGTTTTAAATGTATTGTTTTGAACATTTTTCCAGTAAACAATGAAGCAAAATGCATGCACTAATAATGACAAAACTGCCCAATTCAGAACATTTCCATCATAAAAGTCTACTCAAACTTCTACAGTCCACCAGTATCAGTAAGTGTGCACTATCTCTGCAGAAGTAAAAGTCATCTAAATAATTCCACGTTAAAGAGATCTGTGACTAATGAAGAGGTTGCTGCTAGCAAACAACTTTATATTTCATTGTTTCATCTACAAATAAAGTGCGTGTTGCCCTTGAGGAATAAATTGTCCATGTTACATTAAAAAAATGATAAGCTAGTGATATTGCAATAGGGAATGGATGTCAAACTGATAATAGGTTGATAGTTACTAGATATCTCCACCAAAGAGGACATTCTTAGGACTGCAGCATCCACCCCCCCTTTAAAAGTACAACACAGTACAGTATCAGCAATGCATCTGCATACTGTGGGAGTAGAACCCACAGACTTCTGCAATAAAAGCAAGTACACTACCTGTTGTGCTATTAAAAATGCAAGCAAACTCACCATAAGCAGCACTAAACTTCTCTTCCCTTGAAGCTCTTGGCTCCTTGTAAAATCCACTTGACACTCAACTGTATCTTTCAACTTTGCAGCACATGAGCACAAGAAATCTGGAAAGCCAAAATTCATTGGGGGGGACAGAAGCCCAAAAAACAGGGACACATTTTAAACATTGCTTGTATAACCTTGGAAAGTTGCTGGAATAAAATGCTTTGCTACTGCCATGCATTTCACTGCCAAGTCTTGGCCCCAGGACCCTCTACACTACAGTCAGAGCAACATACCACTATACCAAATCAGCTGCTTCTTGAAAAACAGGAATACTGAAACTTAAATCTCTATCATTTAGTGAATTCAGTTCTCACCATAGCTCTCAACGTCTTAGCACAAAACATCTGGACAAAGCCAATAATGGGAGAATACAGCCCACAAACATATTCAGTGAATTCAGTTCTCACTATAGCTCTCAACCTCTTAGCACAAAAAAATCTGCACAAAGCCAATAATTGGGGAATACAGTCCCAAAAATAGGGACACATTTTAAATATTAATCTTATAAACTTAAAAAAATTGCTAGAATAAAATGTTTCATGTTATCATGTACTTTCTGAAGAATATGAAATTCAAATGTCTGCCATTATTTAGTGAATTCAAAATCCAGAAAACCACAGAATTTATGAAATCTGAATGCTTTTTTGCAAGTGGTGGTGGGTAGGGAATTCAGGCTTTTGCTACCTGTACCCATGGTTGAGGGTTTGAGCCTGAGTTATTCTCTCTAGCCACCAGTTATGCACACAAAATAATGTCCAAATGTGTGTGTGTATAAGTGCTTCTGATGGTGTGTGCGAACTTGTGCATCTGCTGAAGAGTCTACATGAACTTTTCTGTTCAATTTTTATATAACCTTTATATTTCAGAGGAAAATACTTCCACAAACAACATCATTCAACAACTTTTCAAAGATTAGATGAAGGAACTATTTTGCCTCAAAATAAAATGATAATAAAATATACTAATAAGAAAACACACACAAAAATATAACGGCCCATTTTCTAAGTGCAACAAAATGTTTCTATTCAGCATTACAGGGAAATATTGGACTTTCTAGGATGGGAAGGCCCAGATACCTTAGGAGTACCATTATTTCCTGTAGTACTCACTCTGTCAGGCATACTGAGGGAACATTAAATTATTTAAGAAGTGTCCTTTGTCCTAGGTTCAGCAGTTCAGGAAATTAAAGACCAGCACTTCTCCAGGCTCACAGAGATTTAATTACTTTCTTAATATCATCAATTTCACATGGAATAGCAAAAACAATGGCTTTAAGAAGGGATGCTCTAATATCAGTTGTGCTAAATTTGTGACCCTGCATATATAACTTTTGTTTGTGTCTTTCGGCTTTTCCCAGTTAGGGGTCGCTACAGCAGAACTCTGGTCCGCTAATGATGGGTAGTTGATTTTTACATGCCGAGTTATCAGCCCTGACGCACAACCTTCAACGTAGGTACGCCCATTCACGCATGTATCCACGCAAATATAACATCAAGCATTAATTTAAGGTAATACTTCCAAATGTCAAGAAAGTGCATTTGTGTAAGCAAACCTATAATAACAGTAGATGTCTGAATGATCACTGCTGGATTAGCCTAAAACAATATGGGCTATATCCTAAATAGGTTATAAAATGTTGCTCAGGTCCCTTGTAGTGTAACAAACCCCAGTACTGCTTTGCCAAACCTGTTAGGGATCGAGGGTCAATGCTCAGGACTAACTGAAGAAAAACACAACAGGATAAGCCATGAGAGACATAACCATGTCAAAGACAACAAAATAATAAACTTATATCACTAACAACTCCTGACAAAAAACCCAAACAAATGGCACTCCATACCATAATCTGATATAAGAGATAACAGCATCAAGTCCATAAAGCAGCCAATAAAAACTTACTTCAGTAGATTCGAGGTAAACAACAAATGATCAGCCATTAAAAGCTATTTAACAAACTCTATAGTACTGTTTTTCAACCTTGTATAACAGATGAAATACACTTCAAATGTTCAATAATGGAGAAGCATAACACCAATTGCTAGAAATGTATAGCACAATATGAGGAAAGTGGCTTGAGGTCCGGGAACTTTATAAGAAGAACTGTGCTCTTGATGTCCCCTTATGTGGAAGCATGACATGGACTGCATAAGCAGTCCCTACAGTATTGCATGCATCCACATCTCCACCTAGGCTAGAGGGAGAAGTTTGGCACTTTCATAAAATATCTCTCATTGCAGGGATGTGAGCAAGAACAGCAAACTTCCCAGTTTTGAATGATAGCCCATCTGGATGGCTTTCACCTTAAAGGATCGGCAAAAGAATGAGTCCCTCATCTCCACAGAATGAATGAGCTTGAGTTTGATTGGGAAAGGGGATCTATCATTGTCAGCCAGAAGGAAAAAGTATCTAAGAAAACTTTTATAACCCCTTATTTGGTAAAAAGTTTATCAATTACAATAATTATTGTAGCCGACTGATTTCTCAGTGAGAAACACTGTTCTAACACATGCGTTCACACACACACACACACATACGCACACGCACACACACACACAAACACACACACACACAAACACACACACACACACACAGACACACACACACACACACACACACACACACACACACACACACACACACACACACACGCACACACACGCACGCACACGCACACACACTAAACATATTCTGTTAGACACCAATACCACAAGCTGCAGTGGATATTTGAACTGATGACTGCAGGAATGAAACACTTCAACTGACTTAGCAATCCTAGAAGGGGGTCAGTAAAACATCCATTCTCTTCAAGCCTCTCCCATGATTAAGGCTCCCAAATAACAAATTGCCATCAGTTCCTGGCTTTAGAAATACATGAAAGAAGAGTACACTACCAAAATGGGTCTTCTTTTTACAGATCTATTGTTATGGTAAAACCTTTGTATCGGATAAGATGACATTATTCGATAACCTTTACGACAAAGTCCATAGTTAATCCTCAGGAGGTGACTACTCACACAGGTACATATATCCCAGACAATAGCAGCTCTGAAGAAAAAAATGGAATTTGAATAGGATATCCAACCTTAAATGGCTGTCTATGTGCTCAGAGAAGCCCACGTTGCTGGACTACCAATACTGTTTAAAATGGCTTCACAGAAAAGGCCACAGAAGTTGCTGGTATCTTTGAACAGTGCATTGTCAGGGTTGTTGATATTCCTATATCACTTGTAGTATAAGGTAAAGCAGATAGCCAACTATCTACAAACATTATGCATGGTCACTCTCTTACCGAAGCAGAGTTTTGCACATAACACAAACAGCTGTAGGTATGCAAGCCACACACACACACACACACACACAGACACACACACACACACACACACACACACACACACACACACACACACACACACACACACACACACACACACATGCACGCACATGCACACACACACACACACACACACACACACACACACACACACACACACACCAATACCTGAGTGAATCTAGCTCATTGTGGATGGCCAGTTCCCTGTCCCATCCTCCATTCAAAAGTCCACAGCAGCAGCTCCTGTTTCAAGCTAGTTCCACGTACACAGAATAAATAAGCCAGTTCCCTATGCTGAGTTCAAATTGCAGCAGCAGCTTCTGTTTCTCGGTGCCGGAATGCCACGCATGTGTATGCTGCCTCTAGCTTGTTCCAAGCATGTACAGACTGCAGACCTTGCAGTCCAATCTCCTTCCAGTGTATGTGGTTGTAACCGCATAGACTTCTGGGGCATCTGCAGGCTTCTCCTTCTTTCCGAATCCGGACTGGTGAAACAGCAGTACAGATTCAAGTTTCCAAGCATGCATGCATGGAGTTCTGGGATTTTTTTTTTTTTTATTTTCGTTTACAGCTGGGATTTTTTTTTTATTATGGTTTACAGCTGGGGGGGGGGGGGCTGCAGTCCTGCAGTCCAATATCACGAGCCGTCACTGAACAGAACATAACACTGTATGCATATAACATTGTTTAGGGCCCTCATCTAATATTATTCAAAAAGAACTTGAAAAAAACCTTTCCTTACTTTTAGAATGCATTGTATCTAATAATCTTTTGTTAATGCCTCCAAGACAGCTCTAATGCTATTTGGAACCTTTCAAAGACAACAAAATAATAAACTTATATCACTAACAACTCCTGACAAAAAACCCAAACAAATGGCACTCCAATGTACATACCCGGAGCTAACATTTAATCTCATAGTCATATTTAGAACAGAAACAGACCACTTTAAAAATATCTGCACATTTATCAACCTAAGTCCCAGAAATATTGATCCTTCTACTTCACTTCAGAAAAACAAATGAATCTCAGTTACTTTCCACACTACCCCCTGTCAACTTTCATTTTAACTTTATCTATAACAGATATTGCCTACCCTTAGAGAACAAATTAAATATCAAATCCTCTCCTCAAGACCTCAGCAACCACACTGATAACAATCTTGCCTTTCATGGGCCCCTCAATGCACCCATAGGTAAAAAGTCTTTCTGTGAAATACTTCCTGCTAACTGAACCCATCTTCCAGCCATTATCTGACAAACCAGAGACTGCAGAGAATTCAGAAGATGAATAAAATGTCATCCCACAAACTCCAATAAACGCAACTGCTTTAAGGATACTCCTTACAGTCTTGAGATTTAGAGATGCATTCATTACCAGGAACTTTGCTTAACTCTTTACCCCCCCTTTTTTGTTTTATTGCTGTTGTTGTTTTATTTCCATCATTGCAGTATATAAAAATAGTCTAATATTTTGTAGTATTGCTTGTATTATCTTAAATATAATTGTAATTGTTAGAGGTACAGATGTAAATGTGCTGAACATAAGACTGTATAATGCTGCTTTTCAATATTTTTGTGTTTGCACTCTGTATTATAACTGTGTTTAACACCTGGGTCATGGCTGAAAATAATCCCAGGGATAGTCTATCTATACAGTCAACAAATACACATAAATAAATAAATACTATAGTTATAGCGACATACATGCACATATACACATAGAAGTATATGGATTACATTCCTTTGCTCGACCGTAGATCTGATAATGTAATTGTTAAAATATGGCATCAGATATTTCAACCACAGAAAGCATACATACCTATTAACTGTCCATATTTTCACCTTATATTTTTGATAGGTTCTTCATAACACTTGTTTTTTCTGGCAAATCACTGGGCATTAAAGTCACTAAACACTGGAAAACATCTGAGTTTTAGACTTTATATCCTTCAAAAAATATATGCCAACACAAAATCTTTCATACTAACAACTTTCTAAAGTTCATTTACCTGTTGTGCATGAGCAGTAGGCACTCTCACTTACTCAGTCTCCATTCTAATAAACTTATCCATCAAAGAAAGCTACTGCCCTAAACTTTGAAGCAAATCTTATGTCCTATCGCTACACAAAGGTGACTCTCCCATGATATCTGCAATTACAGGCTGATAGCCATTCCAACCTCCTTATCCAAAGTCATATCAAAATGTGTCTAATTCCAGCTACTTACATTTGTTACCACAAACAACATACTAATCCCACACAACACAGTGTTTGGCTATATCGCAGCACTATAACACTCTGCTTTACTATTACGATCAGCAGTAACAATAATGCAGGAAACTTAGAAGCAGCGCTTTTCCTTGATTTCTCAAAAGCTTTTGAGACTGTGTCTCTCCAAAAACTACTCATCTCCCTGGGATGTCAACACTCATCTCTTACCTTGTTGATCAGCTATCTCAGCAATAGACTTCAAGCTGTAAAATTGGAAAATGATATCTCTCCATTTCTCTCAGTGCACACAGGGGTGCCTTACGGATCTATCATGTGGCCCTTGCTATTCAATGTTTTCATAAATTACCTACATATCACAAGTAAATATGTTGCCATTATTCAGTATGCTTATGATTTAATACTCCTCTGAACTGCCAAAAACCTACAACAACTGCAAACCCAAACACAGGAATACTTCAACTCCATTGAAACATGTCAATGTATGTTACAGTTATTATTAAATCCTAACTGGCTCAAACCAGTGACAAGTGGAGTACCACAGGGTTCAGTCCTGGGACCTCTCCTGTTTGGCATCCACTTCTCTGAAGTACAGGCTAACACAGAAGGCCTCTGGCTAACGAAGTTTGCAGATGACTGCAAACTAGCAACCATAGTCAAGTCCTCAAATGATGTGGAAATCCTACAGAAGGGCCTCACTGAGACAGATGCCTGGTGTCAGAGTCATGGCCTCAAGCTCAATGCCAAAAAGTGCATTGTCATCCCCTTTGGTAAAAACTCTGTACCCATGAACTACTACATAGACAGCAGTCTACTTAGCACCAAATGTGTGATAAGAGACCTTGGGACCCAGGTGGACAGTAGTCTGTCCTTTGATAGTCACATCGCCACAGTAGTCAGGAAGTCCTTCTATGTGGCACACCTCATAATAAAAGGGTTCTCATACAGGAATAAAAGAGGTCATTGTTCCCCTCTACTCGACACTCATTAGACCCATTATAGAGTACAACGCCCCTTTTGGAATGTACCTCACAAGACATCTGCAGCAGCTGGAAAGGCCACAGAAGTACCTCACAAAGAGGATTACTGGCCTCAAACAAATGCCCTACACTGACTGTCTCAAAATCTCCAGCTTTACTCCTTAGCATATCACCTACTTCGAGGTGATCTCTGCCTAACATATAAAGCTATGTCAAACCCAGAGCTGTTGGACATGCTACACCTAAAGAAATCCCAATTCCTCTGTGCTACATGGTCTAGGGGCCTAAACCTTGTCACCACAATAAACAGGACATGCTGGAGGGATATATTCATGTCCCAGAGACCTCCCATACTCTGGAACAGGCTACCCATCTATGTCAAGCAAAGTTCTTAATAGCACTCTTCAAGAAAAATCTTGATGAGTGGATGGGAAATAGGAAATACACCACGGGGATCACTTCTGTGTCTGTGTTCGACATTGGCACAGGAAAATAACTTTCTTGGGTGGCGTAAGCCAGGGAACCTTGTTGGCTAGGCTTATGTAGGCCCTCGGGCCGATAGCCTAGTACCTACCTATGAACCTAAGAAGACCAAACTTATTCTGTTCACACATACACAATACTCTAACAAGAAATCTCACCATTTCTTCTTCTAACCCAACCCAACTTGAATATATAATTCATAACATGTCCTAGGTATCATCATAGATCATGCCATGATATTTGATCACCAGATAATTCAAGCTATCAGCAAAATACACAAAGAACTTGGCATCCTATATTTAGCCAAATCTTACCTGACCAACAAGGCTAGGTAAAAAAAATGCATCTGCTCTTCCCTGCTGTTATATATGCTGATCCTGTATTTGCAAACCCACAGGCTACCCTAATAACCATGCTAAAAAAATTCTACAAAAAATAACTATAAATTTCTGCCTGATATGCCTTATAGACCCCATCACTGCATTGTACCAAGACAAATAAATTGGTTAGAATTGCCTCACTATCTAAAATTCATACAACTAAAAACTGTTTACAGTCTAGCCAACCTGAAAAAATGCTAAAATATTATCCAGACATTTTCTCCATCTAGGACTCTTCACTCTGCTGACAAATTCCTACTGCACCCAATAAAAATCAAACAATGCTGCAGGTGACTTACTGTGTTCCTCTCACATCTCTAAAGCTTGGAATTCTGCCCCCCCTCTCTCACTTATCAAGCAATAATGCCCAAAAGCATGTGTGCTACTGTGTAAATAATGCATATCCGAGTAGCACACACACACTGGAGGGCATTATTGCTCTTAGAGAATGGTCCAGCTGTAAATTTGTTTTGTTTTACTTATCTTTTTTATTACTATATATATATATATATATATATATATATATATATATATATATATATATATATATATATATATATACAGTAGAACCTCCATAGTTGACCTCCTCACTACATTGACCACCTCCTTAAGTTGACCTAATTTTCATAGACCGGACATGCACCACATGTACTCAATGGAAGTTCGACCTTTCTATACTGACCACCTCTGTAAGTTGTATCTTGACCACTTGGACTGTGACACACAATATTAACTTACCCTCTATAACTTGCCCAGCTGAGTCCACTCTACACCAGGGGGTAGAAGATGTGGGCTTTACCCCTTAGTTGTATTATTTTTTTCTTTAGTATAAGTTTTTTTTTTTATGTTTTATTATTACCACGTGTTGGATTAGGCCTAACATCCTATTGTTTATCACGTGTTGCTGAAGATTTTTTCAGCGTGAAGGACTGGTTTGAATTGTAGGTGAATCCTACAATTACTGAAAAATTTTGCAGTTAATCGAGACATGATGACCCAAAGGAAAGAACTCAAACAGCTGACATTGAAGGAAAAGGTTGATTTTCTACGTTTTCTGGAAAGCAGCAGCCAAAGAAAGATGGCGGAACATTTTGGTGTTAGCAAGACCACAGTTAGCAAGATCCAAAAATGTAAACATGAGTATTTGGAGAAGTATGGTAAGGAAAGTGGAGACCTACAGTTGGAAAGGAGGAAAGTTTCCCTCGATGAAGTCAATAAAGCCACATTAAACTGTTTCAAAAAAATGAGGGCAGTTAACGCCTGACTCTCTGGGCAGATGATCCAAGAAGTTGCCAAAAAATTTGCATAGGAAATCGGGGTGGCAGATTTCCAAGCATCAAGTGGTTGGCTTGAGACATTTAAATTGTGACACAAGATCTCCCAGAAAGTCTTGTGTGGTGAATCCAATGAAGTTCCAGTAGAAGTTGTGGAAGAGTTCATCAAAAGGTTCCTGGACTTCGCCAGAGGCTTCAAAGATGATGACATCTTTAATGTTAATGAGTGCAGACTCCTAACAGGAGCCTCATCATAAAGGGTGACAAATGTAAGAGCAGAAAACTTTCCAAAGAACATTTCACAGTTCTGCTTTGCACTAGCTCAATCAGAGAGAAAATAAAGCCCTTGGTGATTGGTAAATCGGCAAAGCCACACATATACAAGAACCTGAAGCCCAAACACCTCCCCATCATTTGGAGATCAAACAAACGTGCATGGATGACTGGGGCTCTATTTGAGGAGAGGGTAAGGGGTATCGACCGAATAATGAAGAAGAAATGATCTTTCTACTGACAGTAGACAACTGTTCTGGCCACCCGCAAGTGAATCATCTCACAAACGTGACACTGAAATTTCTGCCTTCGAACACGACCTCAAAAATCCAACCTCTTAGCCAAGGTATCATCAAAACATTTAAAATGCACTATTGAGCCCAGCTCCTGCAGTGGGTCATTACTAAATCACAAACCTGTGGTCCACCTGTGGAAGCAACTTCATCTACTGCATAAGTTATTGCTCTGGATGCTGTCCTCTGGACCAGTTCTGCTTGAAATAAAGATCAGCCAGAAATAATATAGATGTGTTTCAAGAAAGTTGGATTTCTCACAACCCAAGAGCACGATGTTTTGACCCCATCAGACAGTCCATCTCCCATGGCAGAATAGATTTTGAAGGTTTTTTGCAATGGATGATGAGGTGACCCAGAAGCAATTTTCCAAGTGATATTGAACAAAGTACAGACCAGCATAAAAGAGCAGGAAGCAGCTGATGAAGTTGAAGAAGCAGGTGAGGATGACACAGAAATTACAGACTCCAAAAGAAGAGGATTTCAGGCATCTGATAATACAGTTGAAGTCATTTGCTGTGGAAAAATGCCCAGGTATGCTGAGTGGTGTAGCCAGCGTTGAGAGTGCTTTCTCCACTTACCTTTGTAATAAGAATAAGAAACAGACCAAGACTGTCTCTTTTTTTCAGAAAGAATTATTAAACCATGAGAAAACAGTAAATGTACTGATTTTGTATGATACTGTATGTATGATTTTACTGTGTTTTGATTATGTATGATTTCGTATGATATTCTCTAATAAAAGCTGTACAAGAAAGTAAAGTACATGTATGTATCAATACAGTATGCCTAGTTCCTTATGTTGACCAGCTTGTTACAGTCCTTTGGATGGTCAACTTACAGAGGTTCTACTGTATATATACACACACACATATATATATATATATCTGTGTGTGTGTGTTTATATATATATATATATATATATATATATATATATATATATATATATATATATATAAAATATACATTTAGTTATTTATTTAGCTAGTTATCGATGCAAAATAGTTCCTCCACTTAATGTTTCAAACTTGGTGTAGTATATGTAAACGGTTTTGAAGGAAGTATTTTACATCCAAAATATAAGATTTTCAAAGAATGTCCAGACTTATACCCCACTTTTTGGTCCATCACTCATAAAATTTGTGGTTTGCTGGCAAATCATTGGGGATTAAAGTGAATAAATGATAACATACATTTGAGTTTCAGACTTAATTTCCTTTAGAAAATGCACGCTAAAACAAATCCTTTTATTCTAGCAACTTTCTAATTTTATAACAGCAGTGGTCAAAATCTATTCATATTTTTGAGCCTTTGCCCCCCTCCCCCATTTATTTTAAGATTTATCTAGATTTCTTGAGCTAAGAAGATGATAGATATGTATACCACTTAATTTATCTGCTACTAACATTGCTCAATCTCTCTCTATCTGGCACGCATATACTTCTGTTTTCATGCATGCAAGCACATGTGCATTCATACACACAGACAGAAACATAAACACACATATACACAGACACATACACATGCACACGCACTTTTCATTTTTTAATGTTTCTTTTAATTTTACACTCACTAAACTGCAAAAGTGCTGCTTAATAAGTGTAAAAGAATGGCTTAATGAATCTCACTTCACTTTCATGCATTCATACACTCACACATAAACACACACACTCTGTTTTATTTTATTTTTTATTTTTTTTTTTTAATTTTACACTCGCTAAACAGCAAAAGCAGTGCTTAGCAAGCATAAAATAATGGTGGATGTTTGCTTTTTAACTCTCCGAGCTCCATGGCAACTTAATATGTTGCTGTGAAGTGAATGACTTGTTTTTCAGCTGGCATTATCTGTACATTAATACCCTGCTGAAGAACATTCATTCTCTAATCAGGGCTTAATGTACGGTTTGTCCATTATCTAAAATAAATTAAGAACCTGAAATCCTACAAGCTACTACTGAAGCAAGGTCTCATGGCTTTGCTCATGCACCACACCTGGCTAACCCCCTTAAATTATCCTTATCCCCTCTCTTCAGCCCTGCTCTGAAGTGACTACTTGGTCAGTAATCGTCTGTCTTATCCTGTGCTACTATATCTATTTAGCCATATAGACTGTACCACCCTCTCCTCAACTTTACATTGTTAGCATAGTTCACTTTACCACTGTCAGACTATTATAAGATACACAGATCTAAAATGTTTGATTAAAATACTCATTCTGATCTACCTCTGCAAGAGTTTTAATATCATTGTACTGCTTGTTTCATGATTAGTCGACATTTGAATGTAGACTATTCATATGTATCTTGTCAATGTTTTTGTTTTCTCACAATTGTATGCTCAGTCATTGTTTTGTCATACTTTGTTTTTTTCCCTCATTATTGAATGCTCAGACAATTCATTGTAATATGTATGCACATATGTGACTTTTTTACTCTATATCTTGTGAACCTTTCCTTCTCAGGTGTGCTGTAGAAAGGGTTTTTCCATGAAGTCCAACCTTTGTGGTCAACAAAAGCAATAAATAAACAAACAGACAAATACACGTAGCTTATGATCTTCTTGTTTGCCTAGTGCTGAGCCAGTGTGCATTCAAAATAAAAGGAAGGGATCCAGGAAAGCATAGTAAAGTAAAGATTTTCTATGAAAATATACGTTTCCATGCATGTACGGATTAAGTGATACTCTTAATAATAACTGTGTGGTTTGCTGATATCTCTGTTAACTTGCTTTGTGCTGCATGTGGCCTTTTCTATGTATTTCTTTTATTGTTATGCCCACATACATTTGGAGTATTTGAATCAATTGGCATGACATATTATTTTATGGAGTACTAAGCTGGTTGTCCCTTGTTTCCTGTTTCTGGTTTTACAGAGATGACTTAACTGACAGTTACTTTTAATATAGATATCTATTATGATTGTGGTAACTTTATATAGATGATGGGATGAAAGATCATATAATGGTGATTGTCATGAGTACATGTATATCATTTCTTCTGTGTGTTAAATTTGCTGTTTTGCTGACTTTTAAATAGAAATATATAAATGTATATGGTACAGCTCAGCCATCATATTTCAAAATTACAACATACTTATTCCCAAATGTTATGTTCATAAACCTGTCAGGATACTGGCTGACACTGACTGGTGTACTGTCCTTTTATGTGGGGTAAGAACTCTTTATAGATATATGGCAACTTGGTGAAAATTCTTGTTTAGCCAACCATGCCAGAGGTTTTTCAGGTACTGAGGGTTCTTTTGTAAAGCACTATTTCTAGCCAAAGAGGGAAACTGATATAGTTACCTGTGTACCCGTATGAAGGTTGACAAGGACAGAAGGCACTGAACATGTACTTTGCATATTCAACGGGCATGCAATAATGCACATGATGTGAAAAGTAAGTAACTGATTGTCAAGTAGCCAGTTTCATGAACCAGATCATGATGTTAGAACTTTATTTACCATTAAGTAAGTGTGCTGTTGTGAAAAGTAATATACTCGGTAATATTGTAAAAAATGTTACTACTGAGGCTTCTTCTGCAAGTGGTACTGATTTCCAATCAGGATATATTGTAATACAATCTGTTAATCATGACAGGTGAGCAACTAACAGAAGTACTTTGTCATTTTAAGTTCTTATTTGATATAGATGTGGATTTTTTTCCCTAAAGAGGGGAAAATTTGTATGGTAGCAACATATTAAGGAGAGTGGGAAGGTAACTGTTTTGCTGATTTCCACAATGCAGAATTTGGCTTATACTACTGGCAGTGCCCTGTGGACTGTTGTTAGCATGCTCTTTAGGCAGAAAGATGTGCCATCATCTCAGACGCTTACATTCTTTTACACACTTTAGTGACAGTGGTAAAGTTCTACCTGTCATTTATGCATACATGAGTGTGGTGTCACTAAGGAAATATAACATTTTAAACATTACTCAGCTGTTTGAATAGGTGATTTTGCACCCATCTCCTAGGGAATAGTCTGCAACTTTGTGCCTGACACAGTTCATAGCATATTTCTTAGTGTGCCTGTCAGATGAAATGAGGTTATTTTCACTTTGCTTAAACATATGAAGGAAATGCAGCTAGTTAGTCTTGGCCTGTTACAGGGAGCATCTGAGCACTTTTAGGCCTTAAACAGGTTGTTATTTTGACTGATCTGGAAGAGGACAACCAATTTTGCTAAAGGTGCTTATCCTTTTTTAAAGTATTCTGAAAAGCATTGCACATTTATTAAAATATTTTGTCCTTTAGATGTTTTACAGTGTTACTTTCACCTCTTGTGGTTTCATTTCCCTGTTGGTGTTTCACTGATTTGTTAATGTACTGTATATATTGCCTATTACTAATAATGTTGGTTACTTAGTAAGAATTTGCATTACCTGTCTATTTTAATGCCAGCCCTTGAAAACCAGCAGAACTGAGTGAGTGATTTAAGGTGCCAGTTGAAGGTAGGAATATACTTAATACTGCCTAAGAAACAAGTGACTGACAGAGAAGTTACAGAGAAATGTGTAGTTTAAAAACAGCAGCCATCAAACTCCTGTGGAATTTGTCAAAGCCATTTCACTGAATATCACTATGTGACTGTTATTGCCATTTGTGTCTGTCAGGCTTATCATGAGATGTATTTATGCATGGAAATGTCTACATGAAATTGGGCAATGCTTATTTTACTATATTTCGTGGAACATTTAATTTCATTTTACAGTTTCATTTCTGAATGTACAGCATGTTATGGCTTATAAATTGGTTGGGCTAGTGTCCCATTCATATTATTAATTTATTTTTTCTTTGCAAAGGGGAGATCAGTTAATACATTGTGCAATACTGAAAATTTTCCACTGTTTGTTTTTGCTATGTTTATTGTTGAATGTTGCAATCTCAAGCAATATTTAGATTCAATGAAGCTATGAACTGTACACTGTAATGTCATCCGAGATGAGCAGTTCGTGGCCAAGTGACCCCACTAGACATGGCCCATTGCAGAAGGCAATGATAAGACACTGCAATGAGACTACAGGATGAGACCCTCAGGTCTGAAGATATCCAGCGCATGCTACTGACAAAGAACAGAGAACAAGTATGGGTAGTGAGAGATTATGAGCAGATATATAAAAGATGTAAGGGCGCCTACCTGTTGAAGTACTCACAGATGAAGAAAATGTCCAAAGCTGCAAAGAACTATACACAACTGGAACATAGAACATAGGACAAATGGACCAGGGTAAACTTGATGTGGTTAAGAATGAGAGAGGGAAATTAGTGAACTAAAATAGACTGTAGTGAGCAATTTTACTTCAGCTAATCATCCGATCTTCTACTGCAGGCATGCATCTTATAGAAGAAAAGGAGTAGCCCTCATAGTTAACAAAAGGGTGTCAAAAATCAGTTCTTGTTAGCAACCCTAAAATTGTACAATGCTCTCAATCAGTCTCTAAGGTTAGACATTCACCATTACAGTGACGCATGTTTATGCTCCAACTACAGATGCTAAAGAGGAGGAAATAAATTGATTTTATGAAGACCTGCAGCACTTTCAATAGCTAACACCAAAATAACATATTACATCCATCATAGGTGATTAGAATGCTAATCTGGAAGTCAAAGACCAACTGAGTAATTGAGTAAGCTTGGCTTTGGATTATGAAATAAAGGACATTGATGAGTAGAAAAATTATGGCAAGATAACTCACTGGTCATAACAAACCAAATATTTCAAAAGCCTGAGGACTTTGCACATGTATATAACCAAATGGTCAGTAGTGAAATCAGACTGACTATATACTTTGCAGTCAGAGATGGAAGAGCTCTGTGCAGTAACCAAATGCAAGGCTTGGAACTAATTGTGGCTCAGATCATCAGTGTTTTATCACACAATTTAGAATTAAATTAAAGAAAACAAGAACACCCTCATACTAACTACATACAAGCTCAATAATATTCCAAATGAACGAATATTTAAGCTGAAGAACAGATGTAAGGTATCTGACCTGATAAGCATTGCACCTAAGAAAACATAATCAAAAGTCTGAGATATTACACAGGATGGCAAAAAAATATGCCCCTCAGAAAGAAGATTAAGAAGATAAAATGTCTGGCTGTGGAGCATTTAAAAGTGGATGAGAAAGGAAGGAAGACAAAAAGCAATGGAGATAACAAACCTATGTCAATCTAAATGTAGAAGTCAGAGAACAGCAAGAGGATATAATGATGCATATTTAAATGAACAACCTATTGAAATAGAAGAAAATACAAGAATGGGAAATAAAAGCGATTCCTTCAAGAAGACTGGTAATATTAGAGGAATCTTCCAGGTAAAACTGGGGATGATAAAAGACAAACATAAGTAAAAGCAAATATATTAACTAGGTGAATGAATATACAGAAGAACTAATTAACTAACAAAGTGTAAAGACTTTTCATCTTCTTTTTGTTGATGATTTAAAACTGTTTAGTTCATCAGATGAGGAAATAAAAGCACAACTGTAAATAGTCAAAACTTTTTCAGATGCTATAAGAATGTCATTTGGTCTCGATAAATGTGCAAAAGCAACCTTTAAAGCAAGAAAACTGTAGCACCAATAAAATATCTCTGGGGCAGGAATGTGATATAAAGGAATTTGAGCAGGAGGGAGTGTATAAATATTTGGAACTGATGAAAGATTAACTGTAAAACATGACTAAATGTGAATAAAACTTAGCAATAAATATTTTAGAAGACTAAAATTAATACTGAAAACAGCCTTGACTTCTAAGAACAAAGTCCAAGCTATAAACCAATTTGCTCTTTCTGCTCTAACTTACAGTTTTGGGGTGATTGACTGCCATCAAAAGGTACCGGATCAGTCAGACAGGAAAACAAGAAAAATGCTTCATGCTTATCAAATGATTGATAAAAAATAGTGTGTGCACCAAGATGATATATTCCCCATACTGAAGGAAGTATGGGCCTCATCAAAACTGGTTACATGTATAGATTTGCAATCATAGGACTGCATACATATCTACTGACCTCACAAGATCCAAACATAATGAAAGGTTTAAAACATGAAAAGAAAAAGTGAAAGATGTCCCCCCGGATTCACGAATCCTCCATGTAAGACTTAATAAGTCTTACTCGGAGGCTGCAGTTGAATGGTATGATGTCAGCGTGCCACGAATATGCATGAGGGCACGCTGACTCAACCATAAGTCTTACACGGACCATGTAAGAAAGCAGGGGGCGTGTCCGACTGCCAAGCAGTCTAAATGTCCACGCCCCTGCAAGTGTTTAAAATAAAAGCAAATAAACAAGAGCGAGTCCGCTCAAATGTCCCTGCACCCAACACCTCACTGTCTGATATTGTAAACCCCCATCACAGTTCTAAAACGCATAACATTAAATTTTTTTTAAATTCCCAAAATAGCTGCCCGTATTTGTGCGTGTGTGTGCGGGTGTGCCCATTGCTTAACTACAGTTAGCAATTCTGACATGGAAGAGCATAAGAAAGAATGTTTATGCAAATTGCACCAAATCGCAATAGCGTAATGGTAGAGTGTTTGCACAAAGAAGAGGCATTCATGGTTCGAGTCCCACCACTCCCTTTCGTATTTAATTTTTAAATCAGTATATGGAATAATACCTAACATATATGTTTAAACATAACTAAAAAGCAGTAAAATGGCCAATGTATCAGTGAACAAAATAAATATTTTAAAGGATCCCACTATAAAATTGCCTGCAGTTAAGCAGCGCTTCACCCAGCGCAATAGAGTTGCCCATAGTTCAACAGCACTTTACCCAGTGCAATAGAGTTGCCCATAGTTTAACAGCGCTTTACCCAGCACAATGTGTTTGCGCAGACGTGCATGTCGCACCAACCAGGGCACTGAGGAGCAACGTAGAGCAAAGTTGCTTAAATGCAGCTACACCCCCTAGCCTGTCTGGACAGTATGAAAATAAAATGAATGACAAGGTTTGAACCCAGGACTCTGCGCATCAGAAGCAAAGTACAGAACCACTAAGCCATGACAACATAAGGGAAACAGCCACTGTTAACATTCATATACTTACTAATGGTAGTTTAACCATTACTAAGCAGATCTGCAGTCAGCCAAGAATTTTACAAAACGGCCAATCACAAAAAAGTGCGGGAACTGCGGCATATTTAAGCCCCACAGGTGAGAATACACGCCATAACTGATTGTAGCTCACATCTGCAGTTAGAATGTCTGGTGTCGGAGAGGGAACACACTTCCAAGCGCAATGTTGGGGCATTGAGGAGTCGAAATACATGGTTTGGCTCCTTGTCCACCGTCATGAGTCAAGACTCCTGCAGGGCCAGCTCCAAGGGATGGAGTACAAGGCAGAGGCTTGGAACCAGTTAGCTCGTGACCTCACCAGTGCCACAGGCGTTCCTCGGACTGGTGAGCAGGTCCGTCACCACCATGCAGACCTGAAGAGACAAAAGCAGGACCGCCTGAACCAATGGATACAGGAGGCCCGTGGGATGCGGGATGCCCCACAACTGAGTATGTAGCCATGGAATGCAGTAAGTAAGAATTGATAATGGAGTATGTATAATGGATAGGTATGTCTCAATATCCCTTCATTTACTTTACAGCTGCAGGTGACCATGCTGCGAATCAGCAAGCCTATGCTGATAGGCTGCTAAGGCTGCGTCACCAGGCAGGTTAGTGATTATTCTGCATGTATTGTTATATAAAATATGGGCGAGAGCAAGAAATAAAGTGTTGTAGTCCAATAACACAACTATAAAATTGCCTGAATAAGTCCTCTGCATGTACTGTCAGATAAAAACATCAGAGAGGCAGAAAAAGAGTGTAGTAACCCATTAAGAAAGGTAACATATGTCTGGAATAATATCTCTGCAGGCACTGTCATATAAAATAAGTGAGTGAGCCTGAAAAAAGAGTGTTCTAACCCATTAATAAAGATATAACATGTCTTGAACATGTCTGCCATATACACCGTTAAAAACAAATAAAGGAGTGAGCCTGTGGAAAAGTGTGTAATGTCATTAATAAAGGTCTAAAACCCAGAGTGTGTCTGTGTCACAGAGTTTGAAATGTTGTTGTACCCTTGCATTATACAAACAGTACTGTTTGAAAAGGTGCTGGCAACCCAGAGTTGTGCAGTCCCATATAAAGTGGGTGATGGAAGTGCTAGTAGCTGTGAAACATATATACAGTCCACAACAGTCAGTTACTGGCTGGCATGAATAAGTAAATCTGGCACATGTGCAGCATGTTATTTTTCCCCAGAAATGTGAGTGTGTGTCAAGAAATGCAGGGTTCTGTACAAATCGAAGTGAAAATGTCATGTGAAAACATCCCAGATATGTAGATAAAGAAATATAAATGCAATCAAGAAACATGTAGCAGCAACATCTGCATCCTGGACAGTTAGTATGTCAAATATAGGTCAGGTATATATTGAACTAGCCAAACCCATTACACAACCTAATGCATGGTGGCAAGTGTAATAATACATGTAGGGGACATACACTTGCAGTCACTAGGAATGTAGTGTAGATGAAAAGGTAATTATAAGATGTTAACCGAGGTTTTTTCTACACCCTACTGTATGTGCATAAACCATGCAATTCCACACCTCAGTGGGTATGTGTGCTCTTAAATATTTGTTGGGACATATGTCCTATTGTTCTATAAATATTTACATTCACGTTGATGCATGTGCCCTGTTTAAACACCATAATCATGGTGGCCTGTTGCTACCAAACATCCCTGCATGCTGTTGGAATATTCACTGTGGTTCAATATATGCATGTGTTATGCTTGCTGTTCAACTGTTGTAACCTTGGTGTGTTGGGTTAATGGGAATATTACTGCATGCTGTTACAACTAATCTGAAATGCTGTTTTGCTTATGTTGTAATTAATCACACCTAATCACAGAACGTATGGGAAGGCTGGTCCCAGCGGACCCACCTGTCCCTCCTCAGCTGGCAAGTGCACCTGGCACCAGCAGGTGCGGTGCCCAGCCCGGGCTCCCCTCCTCCAATGGTCCTGTTCCACCTTCAGGTGGAAGCGCTGCAGGGGATGGGGCTCATCCTCCATGCAAGCGTGGGTGGAGAAGGGCCACCTGTCACCCTTCGAAGGGTCTGAGTTGTGGTGCATAGGGAGATCCAGCGTTCAGTTGCTGATCCCCTACGCCAGCTTGAGGCGAGAGTGGCGCATCTCATGGGTGAGCCTGCCCATCCTACGCAGCTCCCAGCACAGCCACCCTCGGGGCTGTGAAGTTTCAGTGGTGACTGCCCATGGGTGGTGATCTCAGTTCCACTGTTACCATCTGTGGGCTCATGGGCTTGCGATTTTCAAACATCCGACCCCGTCAATTGTGTTCACCCACCCCATGTGTCATACACCGCCCCTGTATGCATCTTGTCTGTCTTGTCTGTTTACCTTCCCAACCTACCTCCCCAGACATACCTACTTCCTCTACCTCACTTCCCACTCTCACCTGAAAAAAAAAAAAAAAAAAAAAAAAAAAACGGGCAATCTGTACCCACAAAAAAATTACACCCCATACATAGCTGCCCAATTCGCATGCATGTCCATTGGACATTTAAGCTGATAATTAGAATTGGCAGTACAACATACTTTGTTGTCTTCACCCCTCTCCCAGGGGTGGAAGGTTTCAAATTTCACTCCAAATTCATTGCATATGCACAGCTGTTGCTGTTAAAGAAATGGGCAGCTATGGACCTTCCCTACACCCGTCCTGCACATCCCGAGCTTGTTTACCTACTGTCTGTCCCTCTTTGTGCCCCCCTTTTCACCACTTTCCTATCTTCCCATTTTCTTTTCTTTAAAAGAAATTAGCATGGGGGTTAGCAGGAGTAAGCACTTTTAAGCAGTGGTAAGCGGGTTTAAGTGAATGTGCGCATGTGTGCACTTAGCTAAGCATCGCTAAGCATCACGCAAACCCACGCAAACCTGCTTACAATTGCTTAAAAGTGCCTTAGTCACTCTATGGCAGGGCCCTTGTTCTGCTGAGCAGAAAAAGAAAAAAACTCTGTCAGTCTCAAACCCCAGACCATTGACACAATAGACTGCATGAATTACCACTAAACCACAGCAGATATACAAATAACTTGGTTCTGAAATAAATATATCATGCATTACAATGAGGGAATGTAAATGGAAATTAGGAATGGTATAACACAAATCCTTTTCTGTGGGTCTTTAGCAGCAGTGGTTGTGGAATTGCATGACATGACTGTGAAAGGAAAACCAGCCATCCTAGCAGGGAATAATGTTACAGTAGCACCTTACAAGCACCACACAGTATCAGACCAGGATAAATACTGGCCACAGGAATACAGTGCAATAACCACATTTGTATGGCAGTTAATTGTGTAAGTGAGAAAAAAGTACATACTCCCATGTATCCTGTGTTAGCATTTGGAGGGGTGCGTACATGTCTACACTGAGATGTGTGTACTGGAAGCAGCAACATTCTGGTTTGAGTACAACATGCATATAACTAGCTACAACCCTAGCATCAGATAAGAGACATATACCAACCTTCAGACTGACACAACGGGGTCCAGAGCAAACAAGCATGGGCCCCACCTTGGAAATCTGAAAGGGCTATGCCTACCTAACCTAGCATTTTATAGCAGTGGGCTGCAATCACAGTGAGTAATGCAATCATCAAACAGCAGGCTGCATGCAATTACTGAATGGTGGGCAGCAATTGGTGCAGGGGCTGTCACATGCACAAGTGCAGATACCTAGAAAAGCAGGCTGTACCTGCAATCCACACATGCAATTATGTCATTGCAGGTGCTGTGAGATAGAGAGTGTGAGAGAGAGAGAGAGAGAGAGACATGGACACAGACACAGACTGAGACAGAGACAGAACAGAGTGAGAAACTGAGACAGAAAGTTAAATAGAGGGCGAAAACCCAAAACAAACCACCAATAAAAAAAAAAAACTACAAAACTGTAACACACGGAGCAGGGAAATACAAAGATAAGGTATGTAACTCACATGAATGTGTTGGCATGTTGTAGATGTTCCTGAAGAGTACTCTACACACTGCAAATCATCCATGTGTGGCAGCAGTATGTATCTATCTGTATCTGCACATGTGCATAGGGCAAGGGACATACTGCAACTGTTTGTGAAGGGTGGACAGATATCTGTCAGTGAAGGTTGTTATGTGCATATATCCATGTAGGTCGTAGTGTGTGGCCTAGAAAACCGCATGCAGTGCGCAGGAGCGGCCTTAGGTCAACTGGTGCCCTAGGCAAAAGGGCTCCACGATGCCCCTACCACACTTCCTGGTACCCCCATCCTTGTCTTACTACACCACATAAATAGTGGAAAAGCACCCCTGCTAGAGCGGCACCCTAGGCGGCCGCCCAGTTGGCTTATGCCTAAGGCCAGCTATGGTAGTATTGATATATGTCATGTGGTGGTTAAATGCTGTGGGACAGATTTGTCAGATCTGCTGTGTTACAGCCGGTGAGGCCTGCTAATGCTACAAGGGCTGAGGACACCCACATGCATTCTGCACAACACTGTGCAATTTAATCACATACCTGTACATCCCACAACTGTTGCATAAGTGATATCCCCACCATGAAAGGTGGACTGTACATGTGCCTATATGTACATCCATGTGTACAGCAATGGATGTGTACATGTATGTGTATAGATATGTATATATATATATATATATATATATATATATATATATATATATATATATATATACACACACACACATATAGAGTGAAAGAGAGAGACAGAGAGACACGGGGTCATATGTACCACAACAGGTGTGTGGTGACCAAGGCCTGGACTGTAGACAAGTGTTGATACTGCAGTGCCATTCCACCTTCCCAAAACAATGTACCCATTAACTGCCACATAGGTAGAGATCTACCTAACAGCGAAGGTGTGATAAGGGAACATGGGACACAGGTGGACAGTAGCCTCTGCTTTGATGAAGACAGTGCCACACTACACCTGTAATCTGTCTGTGTGGTATGTGTCATGACAACAGGTGTGTCATCTATGGAAGTATAGGGTACAGTTCCCCTCTACTCATCACAATGCCCTGTGTGGTATGTACTTCACATGACAACTACACAAGGTGAACAGGCCACAGACAGACCTCCCAAAGGGTAATACTGGCCGCAAACAGCTGCCCTATGCAGACTGACTCACAAAACCACAACTACACTGTATTGCATACTGGCCACACAGAGGTGACCTCTGCCGGACATACAGAGGTATGTCACACCCATAGCTGGGTGACAACCACCATGGCAACATATCACAATCCCTCCGGAATACACGCTCTAGGGCCCTAAACCTTGTCAGCTCACTAAACAGCACATGCTGGAGGGATAGGCTCCCATCTCATAGATATGCCATATACTGGAATAGACCACATAGCAATAGCAAACAAGGCTCCTCCTTAGCAGTTGTTATAAATATCCCTGATGATTGTGTGGGAGATTGGTAATACACCACAGGAAACACCTCTGTGGTTCAGGTTGGCAAGGGCAAGTGAAATCAAAGTACATGTGTGTCAAAGGCCAGGGTAGCATATGGCTAGCATGCCGTAGGCCCTAGGGCCAATAGCATATTACCTACCTATGACACTATGCACTCACATATGTACTTAATGCAATAGCTGCTATGTGAGGTTGAATAAGTGTAACGTTGAATGTGTGCAAGGTCTGTAAAGGTGTGATAGCTTAGTGTGATGCTGTACCTGACATGGTAGTGCCTATCCTAGCTCTGAGGACAGCAACTGATGTGTAATGTACTGTTAGGCAGACATAGTAGCATGGCATATGATGTGACGTAGTTCTCCATTGATGAATGTGGTGTCTCATTGTAGGCTAAAGCAATACATGTATGCTTAGTGAGTGGTACTGCTGGTGAATCCATCACCAATATGAACTGTAGTACTACCTGAAGCTGTAGGCCTAAACAGCACAGTATGGTGTGTGTTCACATTGCTTGGAAACACTGTCATGTGTGTTTCCTGTAGTCTGCACAGAGGACAGAATGCAAGCATAAGGGTGTATAAGTAGTGGCACACAGTACTGTATGGTACACAGGTAATGCTCATCTGTGTTGGCATACAGTGGTGCGTTGTATGTTTGCCTGATGTGTGTGTGATTATGCCTGTACAATGGCTGCAATCATATGTGTGTTACAGGGTAAATGTGTGTATCTAGCAACATATATAGTCTGTTACAGCAGTATGCCACCTATAGTAACAACTGGACACATCTGTTAGGCAGGGCTATGGCAACAATGACTAGGGTGGTTGATTGGTACTACTGTACCTGTACTTTATATCCATTGCAATGGATGACATCTCTGTTCGTGCATTGGTGTGATATACACCCCTGTCTTGAGGTTCTGCAATGTGTCACAAACAGTGTGTTGGGTACTGTTGTATAATGCTGTGATATATAGAGTCTGCCAGGCAGTGTTAGTTAGTTGTGGCCCGAGAACCAATAAGTGGTATTGAACGTGTGTAACCTCTGACAGACAATAGGATGGTATATATGTCAGTAAAATGATATCTGTGGGTAAAGATGTAAAGTGTGCCACAGGACACTCTCACACATATTGTTCATATCTTTTTCAGCCAGATGGCCCACCAACGCAAACCAGCTTACACAGCAGATGAGGAAGAGGTGATACTCAACAGCCTATTGCAGCGGTACACAATGCAGTTCTCCAGAAGCAGCCAGCACCAGCAGGAGCGGACTGCACTGTGGCAGGAACTTGTTTGTCAGGTAAATGACATAGGCATGCATAACCGGACATATGTACAGGTACGCCATCACTGCAGTGATTTAATTAGACAAGTCCGGCGGCATGCGTCTGATATCCAAAGATAGCAGCTTGCCACAAGTGGTAGGGTTGCCATTCACCCCCCCTCACCAGAGTGGAGGAGCTGCTCCTAAGCATGGTGGCTCCTGGACAACAGCTACATCAACCTCTGACATGTGTTGTAATGGAGGCCAGAGCCACCCAGCACATCCACCTGGAACAAGCAGGTAACATGCCCTATCTGTAGACTACAGTTAACTGTATTGTTAGATTATGTCTACGTGAGATGTGTACTGTGTGTTTAGCAGTTCCGCTGCCTAGTGTTGTGCAATACGGATAATGTGAATAATATCCCTACACCTGTGACTGTTGACTGTTGTTGTACTGCGGTTTAGCATACCCACTGTAGCAATGCCACAGTTGTGGCCACTGACGAACCCTCTCATATTCTCGTAGGTCCCTCTGGTGTGAAGGCAGGTTAGCCGATCCATGCTGGTGAGTGTGTTATACCTGCAATGTTGGTAATGAAATATGCATGTCATAGGTGAGGTGTAGGCCATGTACACGTAACACACCTATGCATAATGCATGCCGTGCATGTTTGCTGTGAGACGTTGCACAGCTCAGTAATGTCAGTAGCTGCCTCAATGACATGCAATACAAAGAGCATGACACACGGTTGTGGCAACCCCGTACTGCACATTGGATAGGCATAGTTGGAACACCTGTACACAACATAACACATTTATCACATGCAGTACACAAAGTCATGCTACATATGGAGTAACCACACACCCGCTGAAAGGTCACACTTCAATATCCCACATGTCATCCACACACACATGATGTACCTCAGGGGTAGAGGCCTATCATGGGGCTGTGCAACACTCTTCAACACATAACACAGTCATGTTAGGCAATGCTCCCTACTGGGCACCTCATACACCCATGTACAAAGTGGCTGTGTAATAGTGAACGTATCCACGGCACTGCAGTTCAGGTACAGCATGCTAGGTGGTGGTCTGTCACACAGTAGTAGCCATGAGTGACCACAAGATGCATGATGATGATGATGATGGCACATGGTACTGCACCCCATCTGGTTACAGTGACCACAGTACTACACATAGCAGTCTTTGCTTTGCACCTCATTGTTCTGTGTGTGCAAACATATGCACCTATACACACCATGCATAGCATGTTGTGTGTGTGCTTACATATGCTAGTATACACATTTTGCACAACAGTCGCCATCTGTACAAAGAGTCACATATATGTCCTGGAATGCTATTGGGTGTATAGGTCACATGACACACACGGGGTATGTGTGGTGTTTAATGTTGCAGTCATGTAGCATGCCATGTTATGGCTGGCACGACATATCTGCAATATCTCCCACACTCACCATAACCACTGTACAATGTCCATGTTGTGCATTGGGATTCCTTCACGTCTACATGCACTACTCATCCCATGTCTGTACATTGCATGCATTTGCTACACCTGTGCCCACTATTATGTGCTATGGACACAGACACTGTCATCAGACATGGCAATCTATGTGTCACACAGATAGCACATGCAGCCATGGTATGTATACCATTGAGTGATAGTGCACATGACATTGCAGAGCAGATAATACTTGCACAGCAATGTTGTGTCCATGTACACATTGTGTTCCAGGGTGTAGCCAATCACTGAACAACTACACACATGCATCAAAGTCATGTGTAATGTCATTAGATAGGGCTGTCTACACTTGCACTGCATGGTGTTGAGCAACACATGGTCTGCATGCTGACACGTGTGGGGTGACTGTTTGCTTGTGATACTGTCACCCACCATCACCCACTATTGTGTATGTGTTGGATTGCTGGTGTGTGTGTGTGTGTGTGTGTGTGTGTGTGTGTGTGTGTGTGTGTGTGTGTGTGTGTGCATGTGCTGTGGTGAGCTGTGTATTTCTGTGCATGTGTGCATGTGTTCATGTGTGCATGTGTGCATGTATGCATGTGTGCATGTGTGCTAACATCATGTACAGATTAAAAAGTGTGTTTCCTGTCTTCCTTCCACAGGTGCTGAGTTAGGGGTGGCTGAATGCAGCAGGGAATGTGATGTCACCACCACTAATAGTGGAGATGATGAGACATGTATTGTGGCACAGGAAGGTCTGACAGGGTCTGTCGTTGGTCCACCAATCAACAGTACACAGCGGTCAAACCCATCTATGCGCACACTCATACTGCCAATACATCCCTCGTCACCAATGGCCGTAGCTGAGGGACAGCATACAGTTGGCATTGACCAGGAGAGTGTGGTACCTATGGCACATGCATCCCCTCACAGCAGCCATAGCCGGATTACCGGAACGGTACCAAATAGGCGGATGTCCAGGGGTTCTCGGGGGAGCACCACTGGTCGTATTGCCCCTGGCAGATGTGCCCCCGGAGGTATTACAACCTCCAGTATGTTCCAGGCTGTAATGCAGGCACAGGCACGTATGGAATGGTACATCTGACAGGGACTAAGGGCGCAGAGGGCCCATTACACTGCTATCAATGACAGCATCCGTGACCTTGCTGGTGCCATCTGGAATTACACCGAGATCATTGATAGCTGTTGGAGGGAGACATTAGATGTCCTCCACAATGTGTTAGCCATGAGCCAGGACAGTGCGGGATGGATGAGAAGCCGACGCGGATGCATGCCAGCAACAGCATCAGCTGGCAGTCGTCACAGACGGATCACAGATCACAGCTGCTCCTGTAGTGGCAGTACCAGCCCCAGCAATGCTGGGGCTGGCCTGTCCATTGACCATCCTACTAGACCATGTGCACATGGTGCTGGCCAGTCCCAGCAGGGGCATGGGTCCAGTCATCATACCTCTGCCTCTGATGATAGCACCCAGTCAGGGTTGGTGCCCGATACTGCCCATAGCACCCCTGCTAGGCACAGGTACTGTGTCCGTGGCCAGAGACAGTGATCTGTATGGCTTAGAAGGTATAGTCTGTGGCTGTCCCACAACTGCCCGTATATGGCAGCCACATGGTGGAGTTGTGTGCATGCAAACACACACACATTTACTATACAACTAGGACTCACACATACACACACACATTACATCAACATTGGCCCATGCAGTACTGTTGTCCCTCACACACACAAACACACACACACACACACACACACACACACACACACACAGACATGCCGATTGAATGGGTCAATGTCGGGCTCTGGCAATCCTACAACACACCCTGTGCATATAATGACACATGTGCCACCTCCGGTCATCTGTCACATTGATGCAGGAATAGGCTAACATGGTTCTGATGCACAGGGTGACATTATAGCAGTGTAGCAATAGTAGCAAGTTGTCAACAGGAAAGTGTACTGATATCCTTGTAGGTATATCTGAGCAGGCATTATGCATCACAGCTCTGATAGTCATTGTAGCATTGTTTACACCAGTGTTAGGTCTGAGTATGTATTGTCCACCCATGTGCCACTTGGCTGAAGTGTACAGTGTTGCCAGCATGTGTTAGTGAGTGGACGAATGCGTGTGTGATGTGTGCATTACAAATTAGCGGGTGTACATCTGTGAACATGGTGTGTGTGCACTGTCTGCATGTACGTGCATAGTGGACACATGGGATGTACGACATACCCTGTTCTACACATTGTTAACATCTCATGTTATCTTTAGATGGCCAGTATGCATTCTACTACAGATATGTACTAACATGGGTACACATGTGTGTATGATATGGGTTGGCACTATGCTGTGGGTGAAACAGTTGATATCTGTCAATGATCTGCAGTCTGGTAGTGTACACCACCTCAACAGCATGACTATAACCAAACATTAGATGATGTCCTGACAAATGACTCACAGTTGTAGGGAACTGAGTAACAGTTGGATCCTTCCAGTACTATACTATAACAGTAACCAGTGGTATTGACCATTTAAATGGGC